>NW_006922432.1:636955-648666 GCF_000298275.1 Orycteropus afer afer
GGCGGTATCACTGCGGAAGTAGATTGCCCAATCTTCCTTCCAAGGAGTGGCTGGTGGGTTGGAACCGCCAGCCTTCTGGTTAGCAGTCAAGTGCCTTAGCCACTATGCACCAGAGCTCCTATGTACCCTCTGGGGATTGCCTTTTTTCACTCAGTATAAATCCTTTGGAGATTCATCCAAGGTGTTGCCAAGTAGTATTCCATGCCATGGATGTACCAGGTTTGTTTATCCATCAGCTGTGGATGGATATCTGGATTCTATTTCCAGTTTTTGGCTGTTGAAAATAAAGCTGCGATGAATATTCGCCTATGTGTTTTAATGTGAGCACAAATTTTCATTTGTCTGGAATAAGTGCCCAAATAGCTGGTTCGTATTGTAATGCATGTTTAATTTTAAAGAAATTGTCAAACTTTTTTTCACAGTGGCTATCATTTTACATTCTCGCCAACAACGTACGAGTGAGACAGTTTGTCCACATTCTCAATAGCACGTGGTGCCATCACTATTTTTTATTTTAGCCATTCTGATAGGTATGTCATGATTGTCATTTTAATTTGCAGTTCCCTGATAGCTAATGATCTTGAAAATATTCTCATGTGCTTATTTGCCATCTGTATATTCTCTTCAGTGAAATGTCTCTTCATGTCTTTTGCACATTTGCTTTTTTTTTCCCTTTTGAGTTTAGAGAGATTTTGATATATTTGATACATGTATCCTTTGTTGAAAATGTGGTTTGCAAATATTACCTTTAGGTCTATACCTTGTCTTTTCATCCTCTTCACTTCCGTTTTCCATTTTTTAAAATTTTTGATAAGGTCCAGTTTTTCTTTCATCAATTGCACTTTTTGCATTAAGCCTATAAACTCTCTGCCTTGTCTTAAATCTCAAAGATTTTCCCCATTTTTCTTAATTCCAAAAGTTTGATAGTTTTACATTTACATTTTGAGTGAAAGGCTTTCTTAGGAAGATGTTCATTTTTTGCCTGTGAATGCCCAATTGCTTCAGCAACATTTGTTGAAAAGGGTGTGCTTCCTCCATTGAATTACTTTTGGACCTTTGTGAAAAATTACTTGGAAATATCTGTGTGAGTCTTTTTCTGGGTTCTCTATTCCATTCCATTGATCTATGTATCTATCCCTCTGCTAATATCAGACAGTCTTGGTTACTGTAGCTATGTTGTTGTTGTTGTTTTAGGTGCAGCTGAGTCAGTTCTAATTCATAGCAATCCCACATGCAACAGAATGAAACACTGCCAGGTCCTGCACCATCCTCACAGCTTTGCTGTGCTTGAGCCCATCATTACAGCCACATTGAGGGTCTTCTTGTTTTTCACTCACCCTCGAGTTTACGAAGCGTGATGTCTTTCTCCAGGGTCTGGTCCTCCTGATAATGTGTCCAAAGTAAAGGAGATGAAGTCTTGACATCCTCGCTTCTGAGGAGCATCCTGGTACACCTCTTCCAAGAAAGTACACCTCTACCAAGACAAATTGTTCATTCTTCTGGCAGTCCATGGTATTTTTACAAATACCACAATTCAAATGCATCAATTCTTCTTCAGTCTTCCTTATTCATTATCCATCTTTCACATCCATATGAGGGGATTGAAAATACTACTATGGCTTAAGTCAGGTGCACCTCAGTCCTGAAAGTGACATCTTTGCTCTTTAACACTTTAAAGAAGTCTTTTGCAGCAGATTTGTCCAGTGCAATGCATCATTATGATTTCTCCAGCTATAAAGTAAGCCTTAATATCTGGCAGAATGATTCTTCTCATTTTATTCTTCTTTATCAAGATTGGGTTTTAAATTTTATTGTGGTAAAATATTTATAAAAATTTGCCATTGTAGCCATTTTAAATTGTGCAATTTGATGGCATTAACTGTATTCACCATGTTGTGCTACAATCAACACTATCCATTTCCAAAAGCTTGTCATCACTCTAAACATAAATTCAAAATCCCTTAAACAATAACTCCCCTTTACCCTCCCCTCTCCCCAATCTTTGCTAACCACTAATAAACTTTTGTTTCTATGTATTTTTATTCAGAATGTTTTAGCTATTTCAAGGCTTGTGCCTTTCCATATGAATTTTAGCATAAGCTTATTTGTGTCTATAAAAAACACTTTGCTTTAATTTAAATTTTTTGTTGTTGTTTAAATAGGAGTTTCATTTAACCTGGATACATTTGAGGAATGTGGATATTTTTATTATGTTGAGTTAGTCATCGAATCCATGAACATGGTATGTTTTTTCATTTATTTAAGTTTTCTTTGACTGCATTCATTAACATGTTATAATTTTCAGTATTCAGATATTGTACATGTTTTGGTAAGTATCATTTTAATGATATTGTGCTTTTAATTTCATTTTCCATATATTCATTGTTAGTATATCGAAATATGATAGATTTTTTGTGTGTAGACCTTATATCCTGCAACCCTAAAGAACTTGTTTATTAATTTTGGGGTTGTGTGCATGTGTGTCTGTGTGTGTATAGACTCCTTGCAATTTTCTATGTAGACAATGATGTCACCTGCAAATTGATACTGTTTTACTTCTTCTTTTCCAATCTCTGGGCCTTTTATTTATTTCCCTTACCTTAATACATTGGCTAGAACTTTCAAAATTATGTTAAATAAGAGTGCACATAAGATATAGACAACAAAGGCAAATATTGGTACATGCACAATACTACATGACCACTAACACCAAATACTAGGCTATGGATAAATGCATAGATAGGTGTGAAGATCAGGCAGGAGTAGGCAAACAGGAATATACCCTAGACCACGGACAGATTTCGTGAAGATAATCTTACATATGCACGTGTGCTACAAAATTAGCCACATACGTTACACAAGCAACATCAGACAGAGTTGAAATAACTTGTCAGAGACAACCGTACACCTTGAGAGAGAGAATTACTGGGCCTGCAGACTCAGGACCATAGTCTCAGGGGACATCATGCTCAATTGACACAACATGTACATAAAATCTTTGTTCTATTTTGGTGAGCAGCAACTGGGATCTTAAAAGCTTTTGAGTGGCCATCTAAGATGCAACTATTGGTCTCCTTTCATCTGAAGCAATGAAGAGTGAAGAAAATCAAAGGCATTTGGAAACAATTAGTCCAAGGATAAGATGCAGCACGAGAACCTCAGCCTTCATGACCCTGAAACCAGAAGAACTAGATGGTGCCTGGCTACCAATGCCAATCACTCAAAAAGGCATCAAAACTGGAGATCCTGGATAGGGTGGGAGGAAAAATGTGGAACAAAATTCAAAAACACAAAAATGACCAGAATTACTGGTCAGATAGAAGCTGGTGAAACCCCTGAGTCTATGGCCCCAGGCTACCCTTTGGGCCTAGAAATGTATTCATTTCCATGGATTGGCTCTCAGCCCAACAGTAGAAAGACCTACATGCCAAACACCTACCCCAGGGTGATGCACCCACCTACTCTATGGAGATGTACCCCTTGCATCAATCAGCCATGAGCTGACACCAGAGGGGCAGCATTCACATAGAGGGAAAGCTGGACAGACAGGAATGCATAGTTCAGAAGGGCACAGGGACGGGGTAGTCACAGGGAGAGGAGGGGAGGAGAGAAAAAAAAAAGAGTGTTCAGCGCTAACATCCTTGCCTTGTTCTACATTCTCCAGTTTCTCACCATAATACTAGCTTAGGTTTTTCTAGACTTCTTTTTAGTTGAAGTATTTCCTTCTACTTCTAACTTACTGAAAGTGTTATGAATGTGTGTTTGATTTTTTTTCAAATGTTTTTTCTGCATCAATTGATATGATCATATGATTTTTTTCTATACCTTTTTGATATGGTGAATTACATTAATTAATTTCTGAATACTGAGCCAGATTTGCAAGCTTGGAATAAATACACTTAATCATGGTGTATAATTCTTTTTATACGTTGGTGAATTATGTTTGCTAATTTTTTGAGGGTTTTTAAAATTGAGGCTGGTTTTGATATCAGGGCAATACTGATTTCATAGAATGTGTTGGGAAGGAAAGTGCTTTTTAAAGATGGAAATGGTATGATCTGATTTTTGAAATAACAATTCTGAAAACAGGTTGGAAGCTGGATCAAAATAAAGAAATGTTGTTAGAGGAGTCAATTAGGAAACAATCACTTTTAAGAAAGTAAAATAAGAGGCAATGGCACTTAATAATTAGCACTCACTGCCTTTAAGTCAAATTGACTTATATCGACCCCTCCTTTGTTTCCAAGACAGTATCTTTACGGAAGTACCTTGCCCAATTTTCCTTCCAAGGAGTGGTTGATGGGTTTAAACCACCAGCCTTCTCGTTAGCAGTCAAATGCCTTAGGCACTATGCCACCAGAGCTTGAGCATAAATAGTAGGAGTCCAAAATAGGAAGAGAAAACTAGATCTATCAAGGAGATAACTTTGGGATATATATATATATATTTAAAGAAATGATGGAATGAAGTAGAAATGCCGAAGAACACTAAAATGGAAGAACTGGTGTATTGGTTATCTATCTATTGCTATCTCACAATATTACCACAAAATTAATGGCTTAAATGAAACCCATTTATTATCCCAGAGTTTCTATGGCTCAGGAGTCTGGGCACAAATAAGCTGGGTCCTCTGCTTCAGGGTCTCACAAGCCTGCAATCAAGTTTTTGGCTGGGGCTGTGATCTCATTTGAACTCAACTGGGGAAGGATTCACTTCCAAGGATATGTAGTTATTGGTGGAATTCAGTTACCTGCAGCCTGTTGGACTGAGGTTCCCAGTTTTTTGAAAGGCATTTGACAAAAGCCACTCTCAGTGTCTTGTCACTTGGTACTCCTCAACGTAGCTACTTGCCCCATCAAAGCTAGCAAATGAAAGAATCTCCTAGCAAGACAGATAGCACAATCATATGTAATCACAGAAGTGACATACCATCACTCTTACTGCATTCTTTTGATCAGAAATAAGTCACAGGTCCCACTTATACTCAGAAGGTAGAATCACATAAAAACATGACTACCATGACGCAGGGACAATTGGGGACCATTCTAGATTATGTCTACCATAGTCAATTAAGAGGGGGAATCAAGAGAGTTTTATGCAGTAGATAGGAATGGCTTTTTGACTGGAGCAGTGGCTTAGAAAAATGAAATAGTGATAAAGCAGTAGGGAGATGCCTGGAAATGTGACATTAACATGCTTCCTTTGTAACCACTGGGGAATCAAGCTCATAATAAGCACAACAAAGTATTTGGTGGCATGGAGTGAGACATAGAAGATTATGCATATAGCTGCCTAGAGCAGAGCCTTGCACCTAGCAGGTGCTCAGTATGTTTGATACAGAAATGGATGAACACGTATCGATCAGCAAACAAATCGTTGAAATTATACACATTTAGGGTTCAGACAAGAAACAGGATTGGCATCCTCCAGTGAAAATAATTAATAATCAATTCCATGGCACATTGCATTAAAAAACCCATTGCCATCAAGTCAATTCCAAGTTACAGCCAACCTCTAGAATAGAGTAGAACTGCCCCATAGGATTTCCGAGACTGTAAATTTCTAGGGAAGCCAACTGCCACATCTTTCTCCCATGGAGTGGCTGCTGGGTTTGAATCACCAGCCTTTCAGTTAGCAGCAAATTACTTAACCAGTGCACCACCAAACCAAACCAAAAAACCAACCAAACTCACTGCCATCGAATCGATTCTGACTCCTAGTGGCCCCCATTGGGTTTCTGAGGCTGTAAATAGATTGCCCCGTCTTCTTTCTGTGGAGCTGCTGGTGGGTTTGAATCATTGACCTTCTGGTTAGTAGCCAACTGCTCTTCTAATACTTTCCTCTCTTCTGAAGGGGGTTCACATTTGCTTCAGGGAAACTCAATAAGAAAAATGGACCTTTATATAGAACTTTGAGTTAATTTTCATGCGTCTACAACACCTTTTCCCATGGTGTTCCTCAAAAAAGAATTTGCAATCTCTTTAGAATCATCAGAGAAAATAAAGTTCACCACATGGTAATGTTATAAACTATATATGTAGAGACAATTCCTATTGCTGCTACAATCTGCATAAAGTATAAAGCCAACCGAGAGTAGATGCAGGTGAAAATAATTTAAATGGAAATGATAATCTTTGGGTTAATCATCATTGTTGTTAGATGCCATTCAGTTAGTTCTGACCCGCAGTGAATCTATGTACAACAGAACAAAACACTGCCCCATCCTCACAATTGTTGCTATTATTGTTTGAGCCCATTGTTGCAGCCACTGTGTTAATCCATCTCATTGAGGGTCGTCTTCAACCAAATAATAATATTTAGAGACTAATCCTTCTATTTACATTGTCAGTATACTTTGTTATCTATATATATGCACTGGCAGTGCCTATGTGTTTATTTGTGTCAATGAATTATAACAGAAATGAATTTCAGACACTAAAATCATAATCATCTGGGCTTTGCAGCACATGGTCTGCTGCTTTTATGGAATGTGAAATGATTTTGATTCCAGTTCCTATAATAGAAGAGAGCAGGATAGCATGAGATAATTTATGGTATTGTGCTGCCTACAAGGAAATAGTCGCATTTACACCATTGTTTACATTCTTCTTCATATCCATATATTGCTTCATGTCTAAGGGCAAGGGTCATGGTGACCTTGAGGTTTCAGGTATATCAATCTCCATGACAGTGCTTAGCACATGACAGGTACTCAATAATATTCATGGAATTAATTAATAAATTGTAATAGGTAAATCTTCATGCTTAGATTTGAGAATCCTCTTCAGACAGTTATTGATTGAGTCTTTATCAACATCATGTGAATTGGATGGTGCAAATGGTTAACACCCACTTGGCTGCATATTGAAAGGTTGCAGGTTAGAGTCTACTCAGAAGCACTCCAGAAGAAAAACCTGGTGATTTACCTCCAAAAACTCAGCCACTGGACACCCTACAGAGCACAGTTCTACTCTGAGCCACATGGGAAACCATGAGTTTGAGTCCACTCCACATCAACTAGTGGTAGTGGTGATCAGGCACACACCTGTAAAATCTGTAAACCCAACACCATTGCTATAGAGTCAATTCTGACTCACAGCAGTCCTATTGGACACAGTAGAATTGCCCCATAGGATTTCCAAGGTAGTAATCTTTATGGAAGAAGACTGTCACATCTTTCTCCCTCAGAGTGGCTGGTAGGTTTGAACTACTGACCTTCCCATTAGCAGCTGAGAGTTCAACCATTGCCACCATTGCTTATAATATCTTATAAGCTGACAAAATTTCTAACAAAATTAAACCTAATCCACAACCATGTGTGTTGTTGTTGTTGTTGTTATATGCCGTCGAGTCAGACCTGACTCATAGTGAACCCCCCTTGGGTTTTTGAGGCGGTATCACCACGGAAGTAGATTTCCCCATCTTTCTTCCGAGGAGTGGCTGGTGGGGTTGAACCACCAGCCTTCTGGTTAGCAGTCAAGTGCTTTAGGCACTGCACTACCAGAGCTCCCTAACCATGTGTAGACAAAGCTAAGGGAAAAACCCACACTGTTCACAATTCCAGTGACAAGGCATATAACCTTTGGTAGTTTGTGTATTTCAAAGAATTTGTATATTTTGGGTAAGATGTCAAATTCATTTGTATAAAGCATTCATAAATCTTTTATTATCTTTTCAAATAAACTTTTTATTTTAAACAGTTGTAGATTTACAGAATTATTTTGAAGGTACTACAAAATTCCTAGACCTATTTTCCTTATTATTAATATCATACATTAGTATGATATGTTTCTTATAACTCCAAAAGCCAAACGAAACCAAACTCACTGCCATTAAGTCAGTTCTAACTTATACTGCCCCCCATTGGGTTTCCAAGGCTGTACATCTTTACGGAAGCCAACTTCCACAGAGAGGTTGGGGGGGTTCAAATCACTGACCTTTTGGTTAGCAGCCAAATGCCTTAACCACTACACCACCAAAACTCCTTTCTCATAATGAAGCATTATTAGTACAGTGTTATTAACTAAAGCCCCCACATTAGTCAGATATCCTCAGTTTTTCCCACTTGTCCTTTTTCTGTTCCAGGATCCCATCTAGGATCTCACATTACATTGAGTTGTCATGTCTTCTTAGATTCCTCAACTTGTAGAATGTCTCTATGTCTCTCAGTTGAAATCTGTCTGATGTTTTTCTCAGGATTAGATTGAATTATTTGTATTTGGAAGGAAGACCACAGAGATAAAATACTATTTTCATTGTATCCTATCAAAGATGTTGACCTTGATCACCTGGTTGAGGTCCTGTTTGCCAAATTTCTCCTACAATGTCTCTCCCTCCCACCCCTAACCCACTGCCTCATACTGTACTTTTAGAAAGAAGTCACTAAGCACACCCACATTTAGGGAGTGGGGAGATATGGCAACTTTCTTAAGAGTGGAGTGTTGATAAAAATGGTTTGGAATTTTTTTAATGGATGATTTGTCTCTTCGTTTGCAGTTATTTATTCAGTCATTTATTTATATCAGCATAGCCAATGGGTATTCATTTGATACTCTGAGCTATAATGCAATATTACTTTATTTTGTTGCTACACTCTTTAAGCTTTGGTTATTGGGAGCTGATTCAGTTGACAACTATGTCCCATCATTGTGGGTTTTATATTTGTTTTGCTTTTTGCACTTTCCTACCTTCCTTGATCTATCAATTCCTAACAGGGGATTGTAGAACTCTCCAACTCTCACAGCAAATTTGTGTTTTTCCTCTAAGTTCTGTCAGTTTTTGCCTAATGCATTTTTCTGCTCTGTTGTGGATCCTTTTATCATTATCCAGGGCTCCCTTTTACCCTTGATAATCTTTCTTACTTTGAAGTCTGCTTTGTTTGATACTGTTCTAAGTACACCAAATTCTTTTTTCACTGGGGTGAGCATGGCATATCTGTCCTCATCCCTTTACTTTCTATTGATCCAAATCTTTATATTTAGAGTGAGTTCCTTGTAAACAACATATAGTTAGGTCTTGCTTTTTAATCTACTCTGACAATCTCTGTCTTTTCATTGTTGTTTTTAGACTATTCCCATTTAAAGTGATTATTCATGTATTTGGATAAATATCAATCATGTTTGTAAGTGCTATCTTAGTCACCAGAGGCTTATTTTTCTGCCTTATCTTGTTTTAATTGAACATTTTATATGATTCTATTTTATCTCCTCTCTTTTAATTATTATTTAGCATTTTAATTATACTTTTAAACATTTTAGTGTAGAGTTTGCAATACACATTACAGAACAAACATCTGCTCCCATAAAGATGACAGCCAAGTAAACCCTCTGGGGCAGTTCCACTCAGTCACATGGGGTCACCATGAGTTGGAGTCCACTCAACGGCACCCAACAACAGCAACAACAGCTAGATGCCACTAGTCTTTTATGGATTTGAGAGTGTATGGCCAATGTTGTATGCATGGTTAAGGAACAGATTACCATGAAGATTTGTATACTTCTTGGGATCCAATTTAACTAATGCTATGATAATTTTCAAATGAAAATATCAAAATTCTCTATCTACATTTTGTATTATCTGTACATAATAGAACTGCGTACTGCCAAATATGCCAGCTTGTGTTTTGTCTTATGATTTCTCATTCTGTATGTGTTATTATGCCTCATTCTTACCAATTTCCAACATAATTTCTGGCTCATTATACAGCAATTAAAGATCTAGCTTAGTGATCCAGATTCAATGAGTTTGGTAAAACCTCCTGACCGCAGATTAGCTATGGAAATATATAACCATGGAAAGTGACATATGATGTAACAATAAAAATGTTAATGTTCACCTTCGTTCCTAGTGAGAGATCAAATGAACTATCTCATCCCTGATGCTGAACGGATGGGCATTGCAATTATGATTTCAGAAGCTGTAGCATCACAGCTGTTTCTCTCTCCAGCTCATGGGACTGTTTTTCATAGCATTTTACTATGTAACTATCAGTGCTCATTCACTTGATTCTTTATCCTCATATTTCAAGTGTATTGTTAATCATTTGTTATGTAGAATAGCTGTCAACATAATGCCAATTACATTCTAAAAGTATTTTTGTCATAATCTACTTACTACTACCTCAAAGGAAAGAGTTTAATCTGGTGGCCATAGATCAATATAAAATATAAAGTAACTTATTTTTTATGATCTCATTAATTTTTTTTGCAATATGATTTAAATTATTCAAATGTGCTGAAAACTTTAGGGTCTTGTGTAACAAATTCACAATTTTCCATATTAATATTTAAACTTTACTATTAATTACTTCTTATTTTCTTTATATCAAATCATTTTTGTATTTTACATCTTCTTAAAAAGTAACATCCCTGAAGTTAAAGGTTTTATGTGTTAATCATTTTTCTAATACACATCTAAATAAAATATAACAATTAGATTATATAATGTTTGTGAGCATGCCAATTTATAGCAGCTCACAAAACCCAACAGTAAGTGTACTGCAAATTTGAAAAACAGATATTGAAACTGTTATCAAGTCCAAATATATACCCTTCTCAAATACACACACTCATACCCACATACTTCTCTTATGTGTATGCACATATACACACAGACACACAACTACATACATAACATACAGCTCACTGTATACATTTCCCTATGGTGTTGTTAAGTGCTGTTGAGTCAGTTCTGACTATGTAAAACAGAAAAAACACTGCGGGTCCTACACCATCCTCACAATGGTTGCTATGCTTGAGCTTATTGTTGCAGCCACTGTGTCAGTCCATCTCATTGAGGGTCTTCCTCTTTTTTGCTGACCCTCTACTTTACCAAGCATGACATCCTTTTCTATATATACATAACCTACCTTCACTTACATTTTATTTCTTCTTTTTGTTCTTCGTTTTGGATTTTGTATAGGAATTCAGCATTAAGGTAACCATTTTCAATTCAAAAAGTGATGGAAATATGATGATATTGATGTTAAAGGACTTGATTTACAAAAAGGTTGTTTTTTTTAACAGTAGTTAGCAAGTGAAAATGAGCACTCCTGTTGCAACAGCAATCACTAATTTGCAATTTGCTAAAGCATTAGCACTTTTTGCCAGCAGGTGTTAAATTGTAACTAAAATGAAAATTCATGCGGTCCTTGAGTCAGCTCCAGTCACTGTCTTTTCTATGTATCACAGTAAGCGCTCCAGGAATGAGACTTTAAAAAAGGTAACATATTGACAGGTTTGGAGTAAATACCTATGTTTTCAATTTCTGAACTGGAATTTTCAGTTTCCTACTTTACTATGAAATCATTATCATAATATCTATGTGAGAGATAAACATTAGTTTAAGCTTCAGGTATAAACCATGGCTTGCTCTCTAGCAATGAATGATTTGAGTGTGGTTGTTAGTTGCTATCAGGTCACTTTTGACTCATAGCAACCTTACGTACAACAGAATGAAACACTGAAAAAGGATATCATGATTGGTAGAGGGTCGAGCTCGAGAAGACAAAGTCAATTACTAGAATGAAATTTGCAAAGACCTGGAGTTAGAAAACAAAAAGGGAAGAACACACTTGGCATTTCTCAAGCTGAAAGAACTGAAGAAAAAACTCATGTGTTGAGTTGCAATATTGAAAGATTCTATAGGCAAAATATTGAATGATGCAGGAAACATGAAAGGAATATGGAAGGAATACACAGAGTCACTGTACC
>NW_006922432.1:650991-651985 GCF_000298275.1 Orycteropus afer afer
ATAGTGATACTGCCTCAGAAACCCAAGGAGGGGTCACTATGAGTCGGGTCCAACTCGATGGCACATAACAACAACAACAACAGTCAACACATCTGTTTAGAACATTAAAAATAGAAAAATCGGTGAAATGATTGGCATCTTTATGTGAAGTACTGTTTTCTACTCAAAATTTGTTGGTAGTAGTATCTAACACTTAGAAAGCCTTCAGTTCATTTCTACTATAATCTCTTTTTCTTCCCTCTACTTTAATTTATTGTGAAAAATTTTGTAAAAGTTTGCATACCATTAATGAATTTACTCTAACCACTTTATTTGACTGGGATCCAGCTCCAAGATGAAGCAATGTAAAGGGGATGGCCCAGCAGCCATTGGGGCTGTTTGGGGCTGGGCTCAGGACTGGGAGAGAGAAACTTCCTTGCCCTCTAAAGGGAAGGACAGGGCTGCTGTGGCAACTGCTGCTTCTACTGCTGAATCCTTTGTCTCTGGCCCAAGAAAGGTCAGGCCCAAACTCATGTGGTGGCATAAGGAAGATTCAGGTTTGGAAGAAGGATATAAATCTCTCTAGCATTCTTCCAACAAAGCTCTGTCTAGCCTACAATATCTAAATGTGATGGCTGTGTTTAATGATCCTTTCTACTTGACACCTGGCTTTTGGGGAATGCAAACTAGTTGTTCATGCACCAACCATATTAAGTTGAATCTCAGGAGAACAATGCAGGCAAATACCCTAAGTCCCAGAGGAAGAGGGAAAGGGAGGAAGCCTTGTTCCCTCTCAGTCCTGAAGTCTGTCCATCTGATGCAAACTGAGGAGGGGATGCACACTCAGGGAGGGGTGAAGAAGAGGGGGACCAGATGGTGGTCTTCAAGATCCTTTGGGACCATCCTGCTGGGCCCGCATGGAGGAGAGTGTTGGAGCATTGACTGACATGGTGTGGTGGCGAGTGTGGGGTTTGGGGAGGATTGTCACCTCCAGCCCTGCTGTGTGCAGTGCCCC
>NW_006922432.1:652845-654587 GCF_000298275.1 Orycteropus afer afer
GTGTTGCATGGTAACCAAATCTCTTAATAGGCACAGTCAGAAACAGCAGTGCCCAACTCAAAAAATGGCAGCCAGCTGCACTACTTTGAACGTGTGTCTCTCCCCCTACAGTCCTTGCAATAATCCAGTCTCCTGCATTAAGTTCCTGAAAGGACCCACTACACCTCTTCCGAGGCTCTCATCCCAGTGCTTCAACCTGTAATTTCTCTCATTCCATTAGCATTCTGGAACACCCATATTTTACATATTTGAGTCTCTTCCACTATCGCTGTATTGGCCATGACTGAATTGGTTAGAACGAGTTCAAAGCTCTGCAGATAAGCCACTTTTATTTATTTGCTTTCAAACAAAATCAGTGATTCAATTAAAGGTAGAATCTTTGGAGCATTCTCAAATCTCTAACAGCTACAGGCCTCATCCTCACTTCAATCCTTGGTGAAAGTTTAGGTTGTAACCAAGAGAAAGGAAATTCCTCTATTTTGTCTCGGAACATTGCTACCTGTGTATAACCTGGGCCTACTGCTCATGGTGTCTGCTCTCCTCCTTCATGACCTCTAAGGGTTTCCCTGAGCAGAAAGTCTCACAATCCCAGATGTGCGCAAAGTAGTGAGAGTGACGCCTTTGAAGACTGTTCTCAGATTTAATTATGTGTGCTGATTTTTGAGAAGGTGTGATAGCTTATGTGAATGTGACTGTGTGTGTCTGTGTGTGTGTGATTGTTACAGAATACTCAGCAATTCTTGTTTGAGGTTGGAGTCACACTGGCTGTATCTACCCCCAGGAGGACATGCTGAGAAAGCTGATACAAATGATCAATCCATTCCAAGCATGTATTTCAGGACAGCTTCTAATCATAGGTAATATATCTGTAGAGAATATGAAAATCTTACTACCGATCATTTCCTTTGAACTTGGTCACCAACAAAGATATCTTACAAAGGGTAGAAATTTGACGGAAAGCTGGAAATGATCCAATCCTAGGGGCAGAGAGGAAAATTTTGGAGACCTAGGGAATTCTGGTGGCCTAGTGCATAAGGCATTTAAGTGCTAACCAGAAGGCTGGCGGTTCAAACCCACCAGCCACTCCTCAGAAGGAAGACTGGGCAATCTACTTCAGTAGAGATACCACCTCAGAAACCCAAGGAGGGGTTGCTATGAGTCAAATTGACTCAATGGCAGTGAGTTTGGTTTGGTTTAGGTTATAAATGATTGAGCATTTGAACAATGACACATCTAAGGGAACAAACAGAAAGGAGTATTTCAGATGAAGAGAGAATAAATGTGAGTGTATATACAGGAGAATGCTATTTTCTCCCACATTGACCATAACACTGACACTCAATCATACAAAAGAAGTACAATAGACATAGTCTGATTCTTGTAGGCATCATTTCTGAAACATCAAGGATGAGTTCTAGGCTCAGTAGTGGACTTGGAAGGTCAAGGTGTCCCTCAACTCACAAAAACAAAGGTATCAGGCAGCTCAGAGACTTGGCAACCTAAAAATATAACACTTTAGTCTCTCTTTCCAGCTTTCTAGCAGACCCAAAACACCAAAATTTACTACACTATTGGGTTCGGTCCTGAACTACCCACTTCAAAGAACACTCTGAATCTTACACTCCCTTGCCTAAACACAAACACAATATATCAGTGATTAAGTTTCCCGAATCTCATCAGCACTTAACATTGACAGTTTTTTTTTTTTTAATTTAGCTATTATTCTCCTTATTTCATGGTAG
>NW_006922432.1:654687-663202 GCF_000298275.1 Orycteropus afer afer
CCGTAGTGATACTGCCTCGGAAACCCAAGGAGGGGTCGCTATGAGTCGGGGCCGACTCGACGGCACATAACAACAACAACAACAACAACATTATATGTATAATTTTATGTTATCATGGTTTAAACATTCATTTCTTTATTACCTTATGATGTTGAGAATTTTTTCATGTACTTCTTTGCCAGGTATTTCTACAGTATGGTGTCTGTTAAGAATTTTTTTTACACATTTTAATTGGGTTGTTTGATTTCTTTTTGTTGAATATTCAAAGATTTGCATATATTCTGATTACTCCTTTGACAGAAATGTGATTTTCAAAATTCTTTCAGTCTGTGGTTTCTTGTTTTAATTTTCCTAACAGTATCTTTTTTAAAAAACTTTTTATTGTGATTTAGGTGAAAGTTTACAAAACAAATTGCTTTTCTATTCAAAAATTCATACACATTTGTGTGTGTGTGTGTGTGTGTGTGTGTGTGTGTGTGACAATTACTGCAATACCTACAATGTAACAGCACTCTTTCTACTTCCTCCCTGTGTTTAGGAGCTTTGGTGGCATAGTGCCTAAGGCATTTGACTGTTAACCAGAAGGCTGATGGTTCAAACCCACCAGCCACTCTTCGAAATGACGACTGGGCATTCTACTTCCATAGTGATACTGCCTCGGAAACCCGAGGGATCACTATGAGTCAGATCCAACTCCATTCGTTCTTCTTTCCTATCCTTTCCTGCCTTCTGAGCTTTATCCTTGGCAATAGCTGTCCCTTCGTTTTCATATGGTTGATTTTTCTAAGGAGTGCCTACTCCCTGTCATTATTTTTCAGCTTATAGGCCTGTCTATCATTTGACTAAAAGGTGAACTGTGAGGGTGAGTTTAGTTCGGCTCCAACCCTGAAGGGTGTCTAAGATTCATAGTCTCGAGGTTCCACCAGTCTCTATCAGACCAATAAGGTCTTTTTAAAAAAATTATTTTGAGTGTTGTTCCACATTTTGGTCCTACTCTATCCAGGACCTTCTACTGGGGTCCCTTTCAGAGCAGGGCACCATCTAGTTCTTCTGGTCCCAGAGTCACGGAGGCTGGGATTCACATGCTTCATTAGGCCTTTGGACCAATTATTTCCTTGTATTTTTTATTTTCTTCACTCCACTTTGCTCTAGACGACAAGAGATCAATAGCTGCACCTTAGATGTTGTTGTTAGGTGCTGTCAAGTTGTCTCCGACTCATAGCAACCCCATGCACAGCGGAACAAAATGCTGCCTAGTCTTGTGCCAACTTCATGATCCCTGCTATACCTGAGCCCATTCTTGCAGCCACTGCTGTCAATCCATCTTGTTGAGAGACTTCCACCTTCATTGACCCTCCACCTCAGAGGCCCACTCACAATCTTTTAAGACCCCGGTCACTATTCACCGAAGTAGGATGTAGAACATAATCTTTGTGGATTATGTTATGCCAATTGCCTTTGGTGTGTCCTGAAACTATGGTCCTGAGCCTCCAGGCCCAGCAACGCATTCCTTCAAGTTGTGTGGTTATAGCTAAGAAGTTTTCATAACTTGTGCCCTGTATGCTATACTACATTCACGGGTAAATTTGCACCATATGTAAATATATATGTAGAAATATCCTCTGCCAAATCTAAATATGTTTGTGGATATAATTCCATTAACGGTGTCCACAATTGAAAATGTCAATTAAATTGGTATTTAATTTTTTATTAAATGGAATTGTGCATTTTCTGCAATTTCTAAGATATTTTGACAATGAATATAAATTTCTTGGTTAATCACAATAGCTTTCTTTCAGCACTTTGAACATGTCATTCACTGCCATCTGACATCGATAGTTTCTTCTGTAAAAGCAGCTATTAATGTTATTGAGGATATCTATATGCAATGAGTTGCTTCTCTCTTAAAGCTTTCAAGATTCCATTTCTTTGGCTTCAACATTTAGAATATGATAGCACTCAATCTGAATCTCTTTAATTTATCCTACTTGTATGTCGTTGCATTTCTTGGATGTGTAGATTAATATTTTTCAATAAATTTGGGAAGTTTTCAGTCATTATTTCTTCACATATTTTTTTCTGCTCCTTTATCTCTCTCCTTTCTTTGTGGTCCTGCAATTATGACTAATTTGGTGTGCTTCCCATCTCTGAGACTTTGCTCATGTTTGTTCATAAATTTCACTCTCTGTTCTTTTTGAAGCATAATTCTTTCTTCTGTAAAGTCAATCTATTGTTGAGCCCTTTAGTGAAATTTTCATTTTTGTTCTTGTGCTTTTAAGCTCCAAAATTTTTTTTCTCTCTCTCTCTCTTTGTAATTTCTACCTTTTCATTGATGTGTGCATTTCCTAAGACATCCTCCTTCTATATTCCTTCACTTCTTTCAGCATGGTTTGTTAATTCTTTCAACATGTTTGTAATGGTTATTTTAATGTCTTTGATGATTTAATATGATATTCTGGTCTCTTACAGAAAGTATCTGTTTTCCTTTCTTCTCCCTCAGGTGTAAGCGTTACATTTTTCCTTCTTTTGGTATGTCTCCTAACTGTTAAAACCAAATCCAAACCCACTGCCATCAAGTTATTCCGACTCATAGCAATGCTAGTTGAGTTTCCAAGATGGTAAATCTTTATGAAAGTAGATTGCCACATCTTCCTTCTATGGAGTAGCTGGTGGGTTTCAACCACCAACCTTCTGGTTAGCAGTCAAATGCCTTATGCACTGTGCCACCAGAGCTCCTTTCATTATTGAAAAGTGGACATTTTGGACGTGGTCTAGCAACTCTGAATACTGATTCTTTCTTGTTGGGGATTCTTGTCATTGTTATTGTATGCTTGCTTATTTGTTTATTGACTTGATCGTACCATTTCAGTGAAGTCCATTTCTCCTTCAGTGTTTTCTTCTTAAATTTTTCCACAGAGGGCACACCTTTAGGCATACATATAGTTTTAGTAGAGTTCTCAAAAACTGTATCTTGCCCTGAACTCTCTGGTAAATGAGTCATTTTATGGATTACCTTGTTGTTCTTTTTGAACTATCAGCCTCCTCTTAATTGCTTACCACGAAACTACACTGTTTTTTTAGAACAAACTTATGTTTTAAATTCTCTAACTCTTTTCAAAATTGTGTCATTTTTTTCTTTTTTGGGGATATCTTTGATGCTCTCTGTTTAATACTACCTGCCTTTCTCACAGATTAAATGTCTGCACCACTGCTTAGGAGTTACAGGTAGGGGCAGTGGTCTGCTTCTCGTACAGTGACATTTGTGCTGAGTGCTGCAAGTATATTATGATCTTATCCATTTTCCTCTCCTGTGCGAAAGCTCTACCTGATTATAGAGCTGGGACAAGGGAGAACAGGGCGCCAGTATTCTCACCCTGCCATTCCTGGAGTAGTCTCCAGTTTATGATAGAAGTTGGGCGTAGGAATAAAGACTCTGACTTCTAGCCACACATGCAAGGTATTTAGCCTCTACAATATAAAACTGGAGCAGCGGGAAGATGAGAAATACTTGTATTTGCTACACCTATGGGGGTATCAAAACTCTAGCCTTTGACTAGGGGTTATTGGGAAAGGAAACTCACATTGGACACACTCTCCTTGATCTGTCAATTACCAGCCTCTAGCATTCATTCACCATACCAGTTTCCCTATATTTTTGTGTCCCTGTCTATCTCAGTGTGTGGGGAGAAATGTACGCACTTACTACCATGTGTCTCAGAATTCATAAATGCAAAAACTCACTCACAAAAACTTTGCTCCAGGAAAAGACTCAGAAAATCTGGGAGCTAGCTGAGTGACGTATAAGGGCATCCCTAGGCAACAAGGTCATTTTCTTCATTTTTGATCACTCTTGATAAGTAAGGTGGACTATTTTCACTGGGTCGTAGACAAAAAGGGATTTCTGCATACTCCATCCCATCACCCACTGGTTTCTCTC
The DNA here is from genome assembly GCF_000298275.1 of Orycteropus afer afer. NCBI lineage: Eukaryota > Metazoa > Chordata > Mammalia > Tubulidentata > Orycteropodidae > Orycteropus > Orycteropus afer. The sequence goes on from NW_006922432.1 coordinate 658,625, forward strand.
CTATTCCTTGCTTTTAGCATCCTGTGTGTTTTCGCTGTTTATCCTGTGGTTCTGGAGTTGCAGTCAGTAATTCAGGGGGAGGTATTCAGATCTTTGTGTGACAAGGCTGGGGTAAGTGAGATGGAGTGATTTTGTTTATTTTGCTTAACTATAGGATTAGAGAATGTAAACCACTTGTTAATGCTTTATTTATAATATTGGGAAAAGGAAGAGAGTAAGACATGCAAGGATATTTTCATCTGAGTGAGAGAAACGAAGATGAAGGCTTAGTGGTTCTCAATTCTGAAAATTGTCTCGTAAACAACCTGCAATATGTGAAGGGATGAAATTCAGAGAAAGAAGGATAAGGAAGGGGGTGGTGGGTTCTACACAGTTCTTTTTGACAAATGCTGGTGTTCATTCACAGCTTGAAGTATTGGGGGTGTTGTTTTAAAGGAGCATGGGTTTATGTTTTTGCAGGGCTGCTATCCTTAGACATGCTAAGTACAGTACCTTACTCTAGAGAGTGGTAATCATGTATAATTAAGCATGATTGACATCTCTGCAAGTGGCATAATGTATAACATATACAATATATGCGACAGCAGTGTGGGCACACTGAGGGTGTTTAGTTGCACACAGAAGTGGCCACTTCATCTAGATCAGGCACATACCCAACACTCCACAGTGCTTGGCTACATCAGAAAATTATCTATTCACCTTATTAGAGTCAATATTGAGCATCTGAGGGTCCCCGGAAAAAATTCCCTATTGAGTTTCTTCTGGGATTCATATCCTTTTCCCCAAAATTTTCTAATGAAAATGAGAACTAAACGTTCAGTGTGTTCATGGTATTCCTCTTTGCCTGTGGAGTTTATTTTCCTTTTGTAGAATTTACAACCAATCTCAATCCAAATCAGGTAACTTGTTCTCATTTATCAGCTCCTTTCACTAGTGTCAAGGCCTTTCCTTTAGTTCTTCCCTTGCTTCTAAAATTCCCAACCTGCTGAAACCTAAAGTCTTTTGTCTGACAGTTATTGAAACTCCGTCTCTCTTAATGGGCCTAGAAGATTCTCAGTCTTTTGAAAATACTATCGACTCCCCTGTAAGTCACCAACTTATTAGGAGTTATGCACACTGCCTGGAAACTTGTATTGCTTGATCTTATTTCATTGCTGCTACCTTTTTAAAGTTCGGAATCTTGTGGAGGCTTTGTTTGTTGATTGCTTTGCTCCTGTTTTTGTTATGCTGTCCCTTCCTAACACAGGGAAGAGACAGACACAAAGAGTACACAGACAGAAAGAGTACGCAAACACTGGAGAAGCAAATCCTTCATTTTATTACCTAGCAGACTTCAAATCAAAGGAGAAGGGTGAAGGACATCTGGGTTGTTTCAGTTGTTGGCACTTGTGAATAAAGTTGCTGGTATCCTTTGTATACTGACATATGTGTGAACACAAGTTCATCTTTTCTTGGGAATTAGCTAGGAGTGGGATTTGTGGGTGATATGGTAAGTACAAGCTTAAATGTAAAAGATACTGAAGAAAATACCTGTTTTCCAGAATGGCTTGATCATTTTGCATTGCCAAGAACAATGTATTAGAGATCCAGGTGCCCAAATCCTCCCCAACACTTGGTATTTGACAGTTATTATTTTATTATCTAGTCTATTACATGTGTAAAGAGCACTGGTGATGCAATGCCTAAGGTACTTGACTGCTAGCCAGAAGGTTTGTGGTTCAAACCTACTAGCCACTCTACAAAAGGAAGACGGGGCAATCTACTTCTGTAAAGATTAACTGCCCCAGAAACCCAGTGGGGGCCTTTATGAGTTGGAATTGACTTGATGGTAGTGGATTTGGTTTGGTTTATTCCATGTATAGTTTTAGATAATTGTGGTTTTAATTCACATCTCTTAAATGACTAATTATATTGAGTATATCTTCATGGACTTGTTTGCCTTCCAAGTATATTCTTTGGTGAAGTGTATTTTGATATATTTTCTCTGTTTTATTTTAAATTTCTTATTATTGAGCTTTACAAGTTTTGTGTATTATTACAAGTTCTTTGACATAAATATGATTTTTCAAATATTTTCTCTCAATGCATTGTTTGCTGTTTTCATTCTCTTAGTGGCATGTTTTGCAGTGCAAAAAGTTATCAGTTCTGATGACATGTAATATGCAATTTTTTAAATCTTATGGGTTGTGCTTAGTGCCATACAGGAGCTTCTTGCCTTAGATAGATGATTCTCAGTTAACAGTATTTTTCTTTCAGCACTTTTAATACGTTACCCCACTCTCTTCTGGCTTTCATGAATTCTGATTAAAACTTCATCTGTTGACCTCACTGGGGACCCCTTGTATACAAGGGGTCACTTTTCTCTTACAGCTTTCAAGACTCTCTTCTCATCTGGTTTGAACAGATTGAATATGATCTCTCTTGGTTTGTATTGCTTTGTGTTTATCCTGCTTGAGATTCATTATATTTCCTGGCAATGTAGATTGATATTGTTCATCAAATTTGAGGCGTCTTCAGTCATTATTTCTTCTCCTATGTTAGCTTCTCCTTCCTCCCTTGTGTTCTACTGCTCTCTGAGACTCGGTCCATTTTTCTTCATAAATTTTACTGTTCTTTGTGAAGCACAATCATTATCGATCTGTTTTCAAATCACTGATTCTTCTGCTCGTTCAAATCTGCTATTGAGCAGTGTACCCCATATCATGGTGCAACACCCTGAGATCTTCTCTGCCCGTTGAAATGTAGGCAGCTTTGTGATTGTTACAGGGTCATTTCTAATCTGCTTCCCTATTTCCCTATCCTGAGAGAAGCTTCCTATCTTGCCAGTATCTGCCACTAAAAACACCAAACTGAGGAACAGCTTATGTACTACCCTGATTATCATTTGGCATAGACTATCCATCTGTACATATACCCTTAAATATATGGGTACCGTTTATGGTACAGTGGCAGGTTAGAAAATTGCTCACCTGCAGTGTAGTTATGGTTCCTCAACAGCAGAGTGGTCACTACTTACATTACCTGTCATCTAGTACCTTCATTTCAGGGTCCCCTGTGGAACAAGTGACATGGGGAGCTGACACCACACTGACTTTGGTTATGCTGTCTTTGTAAGTAATTAACTGCCAAAATAAACTCTATATGGGTTCATTGGTTCCTTACCAGAAGAATCTATGCAAGTATGGAAAGCCAAACTAGCTTATATAGCCACAATACTGCTTAAGGATTGTTACTAGTGTGCAGATAGTTTGAATCATTTAAGGAATTGGCTTTTTTTTTTGCCTAAGTTATCAAATTATCAAATATCAAATTTAGGGGCACAAAGTTGGTAATATTTATTTTCTCTATTTCTGAATGACATAAACATGGCCTTGCTTGCTATGTCTTTACAAAGTGGTGAGCATGTGTTGGCAGGTAATCATTTTAATATTTGTGGTATCTGTTATGAAGTGCACTGTTTCATTCATCATTTTGGTCATTGTGACTTCTCTCTTTTTTGTAGTCAGTCTGGCTAGGAGTTCAGCAATTTTATGTATCATATCAAAGAACATTCTTTTGGTTTTATTAATACTATATTGTTTTTATGTTTTGGATTTTATTGATGTATGCTCTTATTTTTACTATTTCCTTTTTATCTGTTTATCTTGCATTGATTTGCTCTACTTTTCCTAACATTAAACCAGCAGTTAATAGTACTATTGGGAATCCTTTCTTCTCTTTCATATAATCATTTAATGCCATAAATTTTCCTCTCAACATTGTTTCAGACTCATCCCACTGATTGTGACAAGTTGCATTTTCAATTCAAATAACTTTCTTTTGTTTAATTGGTGATATTGTCTCATTGGTCAAACTTTATTTAGAATATATATTTTTAAATTCCAAATATTTGGCTATTTTAAAATATATTTCTTATATTTTTAGTTTAATTTTATTACATTCAGAAAACACACTTTGTATTACTTCAACACTGTTAAATTCTTAAGTTTTGCTCAATAGTCCAGAATCTAGTTTATTTTGGTGAATGAATGTTCCATGGGTTCTTGAAAATAACTTGCATACTGTTGTTGGGTGTATTTTATATTGATTTCAATTAGTTCAAATTGGCTCATAATATTGTTCTGTTCTTCTAAGTCCTTACTAATATTTTTCTACCCTTTCTATTAATTACTGAGAAAAGAGTTTTGAAGTTAACAACTATAATTCCAAAAATCAAGCTCAATGGTGTGGAGTCAATTTGACTCAGAGCGACCCCTCCTTTAGTCTCCCAGGTGATATCTCTACAGAAGTAGATTGCCCAGTGTTCCTTCCAATGAGTGGCTGGTATGTTTGAAGCGCCAGCCTTCTGGATAGCAATCATATGCCTTAGGCACTATGCCACCAGAGCTCCCAACAACTATAACTGGAAAGCTCATATTTTCTTCCATTTTGTATCTTTTTCTTCTTGCATCATGTGTATTGAAGGTTTGTGTATGTTAATACACATTTATGATTGCTATATCATTTTGGAGGAGCTCTGGTGGTACAATGGTTAAGGAACTCAGCTGCTAATCAAAAAGTTGGTGGTTCAAACCCACC
>NW_006922432.1:663777-666860 GCF_000298275.1 Orycteropus afer afer
GGCATTTGAGTGCTATCCAGAAGGTTGGCGGTTCAAACTCACCAACCACTCCATGGAGGGAAGACTGGGCAATCTACTTCCATAAAGATTTACCACCTCGGAAACCCAAAGGGGATCATTGGGAGTCAGAATTGACTCAATGGCAGTGAGATTATTTTTAATGTCCCTCTTTATCTCTGATAACATTCCTTATTCTTAAGTCTACTTTATCTACTCCAATTTTCTTTTGGTTTGTGTTTGCATAGTATATCTTTTTTCCTAGCATATTCCTTTTAATCTGCCTATACATTTATACTTGAAGTGGCTTTCTTATACATAGTATAGGGGTAAGTTTTCCTCTATTATCCAACTTGGCACAATCTTTTTATTTGGTTTGCATTTTAGATTCCCAGGACTGCCATAATAAAATACAAAAAGAAAAAGTGGATGGCTTTAAAGGACAGGGATTCATTGTCTCCCAGTTCTGAAGGTTCAAAGTTCCAATCAGGGCACTGGGAGTGTTGATTCCTTCTAAGGGCCCTGAGAGAAGCACTGTTCCATGCCTCTCTGGTAGCTTCCAGGAGTTCCCAGTTATCCTTTATGTTCCTTGGCTAGTAGATGCATCTTCACATGTAAGTCATTCATCTGATTGTGTGTATCTTCTCTTTTCAATAAACACACCAACCATAAAGGATTAGGAGCCACACTACTCCAGTATGGCCTCATGTTCACTGTTAACATCTTCAAAGACCCTGTTTCTAAAGTCACATTAACAGGTACCAGAGTTTAGGACTTCAGCATAACTTCTTGAAGGGCACAATGCAATCCACAGTAGTTTGTTTAGATCATTCACATTTTATGTGATTATTGATATGGTTCAAATAAAATGATGCTGGTGTTTCTCTACATCACCTTTCCTTCATCTTTCATCTTTTCTTGAGGTCTTTATTTTTTTTTTCCCACAGTTAATTGAGTTTTTTATGATTCTATTTTTTCCCAAAATTTGACTTGTTATTTAACACTAATTTTATTTTATTTTTCTGTAAGTCACCAACTTACTAGGGGTTAATCAAAGTTTTCATAAAATGTTACTGTTTGATACAATTTTATTTAATCAATTCTAAAAGATTGGCATACCTTTTGCTTTTGAGAGAGGAATGGTATGAGGAGGATAAGCACTGTACACCTGGGTGCCATCATCTGGATTAGAAAGATTTCCTGTTTGGGGCAAAGGGACATAGCTGGATGCCTCCCTTCTTTAATTTTGCTAGAGGAGTTGTGTGGAAAATGGATCCTTGTGGAATTTTGTCTGTATTATTAAGCTACATATATAACCTTGCTTAGAGTCTTAGGAAAATTTTATTTACCAGAAGGGGAAGTTGGCTCTCTCTTGTCTGCATTACTGTGTCTACTGGTCATAGTTCTTTGATTGTGGTTTAATAGTGCTTCTCTCCCCCCTCCCCTTGTTATATAGTTTATTTTTTATGTGTGTATTTGGGAATAATCATTTTTTCATTTGTGGTATTTGAGTGAAATTGTGCTTTTTATGTGTTTTCTAATTTTATTTTGATTTATCATTTTGCTTAATTCTTTTTTTGTTGTTTTTAAGGAGCTCTGGTGGCTCAGTGTCTAAGGCATTTGACTGCTAACCAAAAGGTTGGTGGTTCAAACCCACCAGCCACTCTGTCAGGGGAAGATGGGGCAATCTACTTCTGTAAAGATTTAAGGCTTTGGAAACCCAGTGGGGGTCGCTATGATTTATCATTATGATTATCATTATTTATTATATTTATCAATATGCTTATCATTTCATTTATCAATTTCTTTAGTTCATTTTTTCAACAAGGATATGAAACAGTCCTAAGCCATAACTTTCTCCCTGATTTCAGAGAGAATCTCAAAGACAAAATTTTCTTCTTGTGACTCTGATACAGAGAAATAAGCATTTTGGAAAAACAAAAAAATTAAGATACAGTAAGATTATTTCTTTATTATGTAGATTTCTATAGGTTTTGATGAATGTGTATGTAGCTTTGTATCCACCACCATCATCATCATACAGAACAGTGCCACTACCTCCCAAATCCCCTCATGTTGCCACTTGTAATCAACTGTACCCCAACCATGCCTTGGTAACCATTTTACTGTCTTCCATCCTCATTGTTTGTCTTTTGAGAACGTCATATAAATGCAATCAGGCAGTATATGGCTCTCAGGACTGACTGTTCTCACTTAAAAAAAAATGCTCTTGAGAATCATTTACTTTTTTGTGTTACTCAATAAGCTGTTTCTTATTTTTGATGAGTAGCGTTCCAGCAAAACGTGAGGAACATCTGCGTTGTTTCTAATTGTTGGCAATTATAAATAAGGCTGCTATAAATATTTGCATACAGGTATATGTGTGAACACAGGTTTGATTTCACAAATGTAAATATTCAGGAGCAGAATTACTGAGTCACATACTAAGTGTGTGTTCAAATTTAGAAGAATCTGAAAAACTGACACACACCTGTTTTCCAGAATGGTTCTGCTACTTTGCATTTCTTCAAATAGATCCAAGATCCGATTGCCCAAATCTTCACCAGCACTTTGTAATGACAAGTTTTGTTTTATGTATTTTTAGCCAGTCTATTTTGTATGCAGCTTTTATTATTGCTTTAATTTGCATACTGTATTGGCTAATGGTGCTGAGCAGTTTTTTTAGCTTTGCACATTTTTAATTTTTTTTATGTGTTTATTTGTGTGGTAACCATTTTCTAATTTCTTTCCAAGTTATTGGACGTTAACTGTACAACTCAATCTTTTTTTTTTCTTTTTATTGTGATTTGGGTGAAAGTTTACAGAACAAATACACTTTCCATACAGCAGTTCACATACACTTTGTCTCAGGACATTGACTACAATTTACCACAATGCAACATCTCCCCTTCTACTTCCTTCCGATAGTTACCTTTTCCCTGTGTCCATCCCTCCATGCACTCCTGCCCCCTGAACTGTGTCCCTGTGCCTGAGCAGACCTTCTTTCTCTCATGCTTGTTCTCTCCAAGGAATGTATCTACCTTAGGTAAATGTTCAACTCATATGCCTGTCTTTTGTTTGGCTGG
>NW_006922432.1:677464-678875 GCF_000298275.1 Orycteropus afer afer
TCTTTGTGATGGTGGAATTATTGTTTGGAATGTGGATATATGTTTCTGTTTGTCATAAAGAAGGTTTAGAGTTCAAAGCAGGAGGTTTTATGGTAATTGGCTGAATATGGTTTCTTCTATTGAATGAGTGAAGTTATTGGTGGAGAAGGTGGGAGCAGAAGAAGGGAAGGTTGGTGTTGCTAGGGTTGGTTTCTAGGGCTTTGCGCAGGCTATTGTTGATGATGTAGTTATTTACAAGACCGCAGCTCAATCTCAGGAAAGATTCTTATTGTTAAGCAGTCGCAACTTTCCACCAGGCTCAGGCACACTCAAAGACCCCGCTTCTGAGGCCCCACAGCACCAAAGAGCTGATCCAAGGTAAATTCCCAGGACCACACTCAGTTGCGGCTTCCTCTCTCTCCCCTCCACATCTGCCCACAGCACTGATGCAATCCCGCCAGACCGCTGGCTCTGGAATTTGTCTGTGATACTGCCCACCTGTGGTGCCAAAGATGCATGCAATTTCAGCTGTGTTGGAGTCAGGGTAGTACCCGCTAGTGAACCATGGTCCCGATATTCGTGACAAAGATAAGCACGATGTCTCCCATGCTGACCCAAGCCCACTCAGTGACCTGCTGAGAGGGGAGGGAGCTCGCCTTCCTGGCACAACAGTGAGCTCTCTGCTCAAATCTCAGCAGTGGTGTGTGCGCCCGCCTGCACCCAGACCCAAATTACTGACAAAATCAGGTGCTTGAGACAGATCCCTGGGGCTGCCCACTGAGATATTGGAGTGATCGCTGGTATGCTGATATAAGGTGTCTTCTTTCTTGGCTCGGGGATCTCAGGTGGCTGCCCTTTCCCACCAGTCAGTGACTGCCCCAGGGAAGTTTCCAATGGCCTCTCTCGGCTGCCCATCCATCCTCCGCCAGGTAACTCTTTCTTAAATAATCTCCCTGTACCTTTCTTCTAATTCTGCTCTTCTGTGTTTGGTGCACTCTGATTCATTGAGCTGTTCAGAGCACCAAAATCCCCAATTCAAACTGCTTTTCCTAGTTTTTCAAGCACTTAAATGATAGAGGGAAATAGCCTGGTGCTTACTAACGAGACTCCATTTTGAATACCGCTTAGCATTTTTTCATATACTTATTTTCCACACCCATGTTTCATCATTGATGTGTTGAGATACTTTTCTCACTTTTATTGTTTGTGTGTATGTTCTTATTATTGTTTAGAGGTTTTTTTTCAATATTTTCTGATTGAAAATCTTTTGACACATAGTTTGTAAACATTATTCTCAGCCTGTTGTTATTGTTTTCATTATCTTACTAGTGTCTTTTGCAGAGGAAAAAATTCTAATTCTGATACAGTGCAAATTATCTTTTTCTGAAATTTTATGTATTGAGCTTTTCATACCACATCTAAGAATTTTTGG
>NW_006922432.1:679625-680780 GCF_000298275.1 Orycteropus afer afer
CAAACTTGTCTGTCGGTTTGTTGTGCTCTGGTGGCATATTGCTGTGAGGCTTGAGGCTGTGCCACCATTATTTCAAATGCCAGCAGGGTTGCACATGATGCACAGGTTTCAGCATGGCTTGCATACTGAGACACACTAGGAAGAAGGAGAAGGCCATCCACTTATCAAAGAATTGTCCAGGGAAAACCTTATGAATAGCAGAGAAACACCATCTGTTACATTTCTAAGCAACTATATGAATAGCCTGGAAACATTGTCAGATACAGTGCAGGACAATGATCCACTTAATTTGGAAGGCTCTCAAAAATAGGACTGGGAAAGTGCTGCATCATCAGAGTAGAACCAAACTTAATGACATGGATAAAGAAAGCTTTCGAGATCTCTGTTTGCTGATGTGACACGATTCCTATTGAGGTGAAACAGCTGCAAACATCCATTAATAATCAGAACATGGAATGTACAAAGTATGAATCAAGGACGATTGGAAGTTGTCAAAAATGAAATGGAATGCATAAAGATTGATATCCTAGGCATTAGTGATCTGAAGTTGACTGGTTTTGGTCATTTTGAATCAGACAACCATATGATCTAAAATGCCAGGAATGACAATTTGAAAAGGAATGGCGTGACATTCATCATCACAAAGGACATTTCAAGATCTGTGCTGAAGTACAGTACTGTCAGTGATAGGATTATACCCATACATCTACAAGGAAGACCAGTTAATACGACTATTATTCAAATTTATGCAACAACCAGCAAAGTCAAAGATGAGGAAACTGAAGATTTCTATCAACTTCTGCAGTCTGAAATTGACTGAACATGCAATCATATGTGTTGATTATCACTGGTGTTTGGAATGCAAAAGGTGAAAACAAAGAAAAATCACCGTTAGTTGGAAACTTTGGCCTTGGTGATAGAAATAATGCTGAATATCGCATGATAGAATTTTGCAAGACCAACGACTTATTCATTGCAAGTACCTTTTTCCAGCAACACAAATGGCAGCTATACACTTGGACTTCACCAGATGGAATACACAGGAATCAGATTGACTACATCTGTGCTAAGAGGAGAAGGAAAAGCTCAATACCTTCAGCCAAAACCAGGCCAGAAGCTGATTGTGGAACATCAACTGCTCATATGCAAGTTCAA
>NW_006922432.1:681965-683684 GCF_000298275.1 Orycteropus afer afer
ACAGAACAAGGGAACACTGTATGGTTTAAAATCAAGAAGAGAGTGTGTCAGGGTTGTATCCTTTCCCCATACTTATTCAATCTACATGCTGAGCAAATAATCCAAGAAGCTGGACTACATGAAGAAGAGCATGGCATCAGGATTGGAGACAGGCTCATTAACAACCTGCGATATGCTGACCACACCACTTTGCTTGCTGAAAGTGAGGATGACTTGAAGCACTTACTGATGAAGATTGAAGAATACAGTCTGCAGTATGGATTACATTTCAATATAAATAAAACAAAAGTCCTCACAACTGGACCAAAAAGCAACATCACATTAAATGGAGAAAAGATTGAGGTTGTCAAAGACTTCACATTGCTTGGTTCTACAATCGACGCCAATGAAAGCAGCAGTCAGGACGTCAGAAGACTTATAACACTGGACAAATTGGCTACAAAGCACCTCTTTCAAGTGCTGAGGAGCGAAGATGTCTCCTTGAAGACTAGGGTGCGCATGACACGAGCTATGAAATTTCCTTTCTTTTTTTTATTTTAAGAGCTTGTTTTACAGTCAATGTTACATGTACATTTAGTTTCATTCCCCATTTACCATGTCTGACCCTGTCTCCTCCCCTCCCTACCCTGTAACCCTCCCCCTGTGCCCCTCATATTTATGCACTCCTGTCTATCCTGCATTTCCTCAGTTTGAATGTGGGTCATCTGGTGTCCCGTGCTCTATTGCTTTAAGGGATGTATTACCATAGAGTATATGGGTGCATCATCCTGGATTGAGTGGTCTGCATGTACATCTTGTTAACTATTGGGGTGAGAGCCAGCCCCTAGAAGTGTGTTTTTTTCCAGGGCCATAGTATTCGAGGTCTCACCAGATTTCATCTGACCAGTACTTCTGGTCATTATTGAGTTTTTGGATCTTTTTCCACGTTTTCCCTCCCACTCTATCCAGGATCTCTAGATCTGATCTTTTCCTGAGTGGTTGGCATTGGTAACTGGGCACCATCTAATTCTGGTCTCGAGGGACATCGTGTCCTAGGGCTGATTGCTTCCAAATTCCCTTGTTTTTGTTTGTTTGTTTGTTTGCATTCTTCTTTGCTTCTGACACTAGGAAACCATTAGCTGCATATTAGATGACCACTTGAAAGCCTTTAAGACCCCAGTCACTACTCACCAATGTAGGCTGTGGAACAAGGTTTTATGTATTTTATTGTGCCAATTGAATCTGGTGTCCCTCAGTACTATGGTCCTGAGATGATAGATCTATTGGATCTCTCTCCCATAGTGTCTGGTTGCCTGTGACGGACTACTCTGTGTCTGTCTTCTATTGTTTCTGTAAGGACTGCAAGTATTTTGTATTACTGGTGTCTGTGCAAGATTAGCCTCAGCTGAATCTATCCTTGGTCTAGAGTTTACTTCTGTTCACTGACCCCCGTCCGATCATCTCAGGTTTTTATGTGTTTATCTGTAGCCTGCTGTTTGGTGTAAATGGCAGTGCGGTATTGTGGACACACTGGTTGGTATTAGCATCTGTCGTCTCTCTCTTATGTCCATATTTCAGTGTCCTCCCATTTCCTAATGTTATCGTGGTGGTCACAGATCCTTCCCGTATAAACCTCCCCCTACCCATGTCAGCGTGTGGGCCCCAACTAGCCTGAAATTAATCCCTCCCCTTCCCTCCCCATCCCGGTAACCTACTAAGTGAGTTCCCTTTCCCAAGCAA
>NW_006922432.1:684254-685760 GCF_000298275.1 Orycteropus afer afer
GTTGAGGTGTTGAAGTTTTCTATAGATTTTGGAGATAAGTCCTTTATCAGATATGTCATAGGCAAATATTTTCTCCCAATCTGTAGGTTCTTTTTACTCTTTTGATGAAGTCTTTCAATGTGCATAAGAATTTAATTTTTGAAAGGTCACAGTCATCTAGCTTCTCTTCTATCTCCTGCACATTCTGGGTTATGCTTGATAGTCTATTTATGCAGTAAATTAGGGCCCCCAGATTTGCCCCTATTTTATCTTTAATGAATTTTACACTTTTGGGTTTTACATTTAAGTCTTTGATCCAGCTTGAGTTTGTTTTTTGTGTATGGGGTGAGGTATGGGTCTTGTTTCATTTTTCTGTAGGGGGATATCCAGTTTTGCCAGCACCATTTGTCAAAGAGGCTGTCTCTTCCCCATTTAATGGGTTTGGACCTTTGTCAAAAATCAGTTGTCCATAGATAGATGTATCTATATCTGGACTTTTGATTTTGTTCCATTGGTCTATCTGTCTATCATTGTACCTGTACCATGCTGTTTTGACTACCGTGGCTGTACAGGAGTTCTTAAGATCTGTGTGTGTGAGACCTCCCACTTTGTTCTTCTTGAGAAGTACTCTGCTTATCCAAGGTCTCTTTCCTTTCCATATGAAATTTATTGTTGTTATGTGCCATCGAGTCAGACCCGACTAATAGCGACCCCTCTTTGGGTTTCTGAGGCAGTATCACTACGGAAGTAGATTGCCCCATCTTGCTTCCGAGGAGTTGCTGGTGGGTTTGAACCGCCAGCCCTCTGGTTAGCAGTCCAGTGCCTTAGGCACTACACTACCAGAGCTCCCCCATATGAAATTAGTAATTATTTTTTCCATGTCCTTAAAAAATTTTGTTGGAATCTGGATCAGGATTGCGTTAAATGTATAGATTGCTTTAGGTAGTATTGACGTTTTCACAATATTCAGTCTACCTATCCATGAACAAGGTAAGTTTTTCCATTTATGCAGTGCCCTTGTTGTTTCTGGTAGCAGTGTTTTATAGTTTCCTTTGTATAGGTCTTTTATGTCTCTTGTGAAGTTTATTTCTAGATATTTTTATCTTTTTAGTAGCTATAGTAGTAGTGTTTCCCTTATTTCTTTATCAGAGGACTCTTTGTTGGTGTAGAGGAATCCAACTGATTTTTATATGTTGACCTTGTATCCCACCACATTGCTGAACCTATTAGTTCCAGTGGTTTTTTGTATTGTGTCCCTTGGATTTTTTATGTATAGGATCATATCATCCATAAATAGAGATAGTTTTAGTTCCTCTTTGCCAATTTGTATGCCTTTTATTTCTCTTTCTTTCCTTACTGCCCTGGCCAGGACTTCCAGTACAATGTTAAATAGAAGGAGTGATAGCAGACATCCCTGTGTGGTTCCTGTTCATAAGGGGAATGCCTTGACTCTTTCTCCATTAATAATGATGTTGGCCATTGGCTTTGCATATATACCCTTTATTATGTTGAGGAATTTCCCTTCTA
>NW_006922432.1:686223-690271 GCF_000298275.1 Orycteropus afer afer
CCACCAGCCACTCCTCGGAAGGAAGATGGGGCAATCTACTTCCATAGTGATACTGCCTTGGAAACCCAAGGAGGGGTCGCTGTGAGTCGGGTCTGACTCCATGGCACATAACAACAACAGAATTTTGTTAAAGATTTTTGCATCTATGTTCATGAGTGATATTGGTGTGTAGTTTTCCTTCCTAGTGGTGTGTTTCCCTGGTTTTGGTATTAGTGTTATGCTTGCTTCATAAAATGAGTTTGGGAGTATTCCATCTTTTTGTATATTCTGGAATAGCTTGAGTAGCATAGGTATCAACTGTTCTCTGAATATTTGATAGAATTCTCCAGTGAAACCCTCAGGGCCAAGTTTTTTCTTTGTGGGAAGTTTTTTTGTTTTGTTTTGTTTTTGTTTTTAATGACTTGTTCAATTTCTTCTTTTGTTATAGGTCTGTACAAGTTTTCTGTCCCGGAGTGGGATAGTTTAGGGAGGTCTTGTGATTCTAGAAACTTGTCCATCTCTTATAGGTTCTGAAACATGTTTGAGTACAGTTTTTCATAATATTCTGTCAGTATCTTTTTTATTTCAGTTGGTTCTGTTATGATGGCACCATTTTCGTTTACAAATCTTGTGATTTGGATCTTCTCTTTCCTTTCTTTTTTTAGGTCTGCCAATGGTTTATTGATTTTATTAATCTTTTTGAAGAAACAACCTTTTGTTTTGTTGATTTTCTCTATGTTATTTTTTTTTTTCTGTTTCATTTATTTCTGCTCTGATCTTTATTATTTCCTTGCTTCTAGATACTGTAGGATTCTTTTGTTCTTTTTCAAATTGTTGGAGTTGATGAGTTAGAGTGTTGATTTTGTTTCTTTCCCCTTTTTTTGATGTATATATTTATTGCTATAAACTGTCCTCTGAGTACTGCTTTCCCTGTGTCCCATAGGTTTTGGTATGATGTATCTTCATTCTCATTTGTTTCCAGGAATTTTTTATTTCATGTTTTATCCGTTCTATTACCCAGTAGTTTTTGAGTAGTGAATTGTTCAGCTTCCACATTTGATGTTTTTTCCTTGATCTTCCTATTATTGATTTCTAATTTTATAGCATTGTGGTCTCAGATGATGCTTTGTAGTATTTCAATGCTTTTGAATTTATTAAAGCTTTTTTTTTTATGTCCTAACATATGGTCTATTCTGGAGAAGGATCCATGTGCGCTGGAGAAGAATGTGAATTGTGTTTTTGTTGGGTGAAATGCTCTGTATATGTCTATGAGGTTGAGTTTGTTGATTTTCTTGTTGAGTTCTTCGGTATCTTTGTTGAGTTTTTTTCTAGTTGACCTGTCCCTCTTTGAAAGTTTTGTGTTAAGGTCTCCTACTACTACTGTAGAGTTGTCTATTATGCCTTTTAATTCAGTTAATATTTGCTTCATGTATTTTGGAGCACTTTCATTGGGTGCATAAATATTTATTATTGTAATGTCTTCTTTGTCAACTGACCCTTTCAGCATCATATAATGTCCTTCTTTATCTAAAGATGTTTTTCACCATAATGTATATTTTGTCAGAAAATATTGCCACTCCTGGTCTTTTTTGGTTTCCATTGGCTTGGTATATATTTATATTTTTCCATTCCTTAACTCTTAATTTGTTTTTATCTTTGTGTCTAATGTGGGTCTCTTGTAGGCAGCATATTGATGGGTCTTCTTTTCTTATCCAGTCTGTCACTCTCTTTCTCTTTATAGGTGCATTTAGTCCATTCACATTGAGTATAATTAGTGATAAGTATGAATTGCTTGCTGTTATTCTGTTGTGTTTTTTTGTTGTGTTGTTGGTGTTTCCTTCGTCCATATTCTTTTCTGTGCTGAATTTGGTTTATTGGCTAATGCCTTCTCCCTTTTCTTCTTTATTGTTCATTTTGTGCTTATTAAACCCATATGTTTTCCTTCCTTCTGGATTTGCTTAGGGGGATTGTTACTTTTCTTTGTGGTTACCTTGGAGTATATTCTTGCCTCCACATTTTTAGAACAGTGGGTACTGCGAAGACATTGTCCTGTTTTCCTCTCCATTTGTAAGTTTGTACCTAAAAGTTTTATTTGATAGGTTATTTTTATTTGATAGGTTAGTTGCTGTTGTTGTGTGCTGATTGACTTCCTTGGTTTATAAAGTACAATGTTTTATGGTCTTATTTTGAGTTTCTATTTCTGATTTGGTTTTAGTGTTGATGCCACATATCCTGATTTTGTTGACCTCTCTTGTGGGTTCTCTATTGGAAGAACTTCTTTAAGCATTTCTTGTAGGGTTGGTCTGGTTTTTACAAAATTCCTTAATTTCTGAATGTCTTGATTTCACCCTCATATTTGATGGATAATTTGGCTGGATATAGGATTCTTGGTTGGAAGTTCTTTTCCTTCAGTGTTTTATATATGCCGTCCCATTGCCTTCTTGCCTGCATAGTTTCTGCTGAGTAATCGGTGCTCAGCCTAACTGTTTGATTATTATAATTAATATTTCTTTTGTCCCGGGCAGCTCTCAAAAATTTTTCTTTGTGTTTGGTTTTGGAGAGTTTGATTATAATATGTCTTGGTGTTTTTCTCTTGGGATCTATCTTGTATGGGGTTCTATGAGCTTCTTGGACAAATATCTTTTCTTCTTTCATGATATGGGGGAAGTTTTCTGTTAGCAGGTCTTCTACATTTTTTTCGGTGGTTTTGTCCACCTCTTCTTGTTCTGGAATTCCAATGAGTCTTATGTGGTTTCTTCTCATGTCATCCCATATAATTCTTAGGTTTTCTTAATTTCTCTTAAATTTTTGTTCTGATTTTTCTTCATATAGGCTGCTGTCCAGGGATTTGTCTTCTAGTTGGGATATGTATTCTTCAGCCACTTCTAACTTACACTTTTGTGCTTCTACTGTGTTGTGTAATTTTGTAATTTCGGTATTCATCTTCTGGATTTCTAGCTGCTGGTTTTGTATGAGTTCCGATTGTGCATTAATCTTGTTATTTTGTTCTTGAATGATTTTCCTGAGTTCTCCAGGGAACTGTCTGTATTCTCTTTGTTTCTGTTTGGGGTTTCCTTAGACTCTTGTAAAGCTCTATAAACATATCTTCTAAATTCCTTCTCAGATAATTCTATTGCCTCCTCTTCCTCCAGGTATAGTGAGACCTTTGTTTGTGGTTTTGCTTCTAATGCCTTGTCCTGTTTTTGTTTGATTTGAGGTTGCCTGTTGTTTCCTAGATATTTTGAGATTGTCTTTAACTGTTGGTTATGTATTGATTTGTTTTGTCTTGGTTTTATGATTTAATATTTTGAAAAGTTGAAACTGGTGTATTTTATTTTTTTACTTATTAATTCAGGTATGCCAGGTTGCTCTGTAGCTTTGTTTGTGATGGTGGAATCACTTGTGGAATGTGGATATGGGTTTCTGTTTATCATAAAGAGGGTTTAGAGTTTGAACCAGAAGGTTTTATGTTGGCTGAATGTGGTTTCTTCTGTAGGATGAGTGAAGTTATTGGTGGAGAAGGTGGGAGCAGAATAACGAAAGCTTGCTCTTGCTAGGGGTGGTTTCTAGAGCTTTGAGTGGACTGCTACCAATGATGTAGTACTGTTATTTATAGGCCCACAGCTCAATTTCAGCAAAGACTTCAGTTGTTAGGGGGTCGCCCTTTTCCACCAAGCTCAGGGACACACAAAAACCCTGCTCTTGAGGCCCCTTGGCATCAACAAGCTGAGCAAAGACAACTTCCCAGCTCTGCAATCTGCCGTGGGGGTTTCTCTCTCTGGCCCTGCCTGCCAGCGGTGCCATCCTCACTGGCCCAGACTGCCATCTGCCTCAGGAGTTCCTCTGTGGGTCCACCCACCCACAGCACCAAAGATCCACTCGATTTCAGTGGTGTTGGAGTTGAGAGAATACCTGCTAGTAATCTGCAGTCCCAATATTACTGATAAAGTGAAGCACAGACCTCTCAGTGCCACTAAGCTGACCCAAGGCTACTTGGTGACCCACTGTGGGGGCACCTCCACAGGCCTGCCCTCCTGCAGCACCAATGGACTCTCATCTTGGGTTTCAG
>NW_006922432.1:690756-691669 GCF_000298275.1 Orycteropus afer afer
TTGCGCGTGAGAGCTGGACAATGAATAAGGAAAACTGAAGAAGAATTGATGCTTTTGAGTTGTGGTGCTGGTGAAGAATGCTGAAAGTACCATGGACTGATGAAAGAGCTAACAAATATGTCCTGGAGGAACTGCAGCTGAGTGCTTCTTGGAAGTGAGAGTGGCCAGACTTCGTCTCACCTACTTTGGTCATGTTGTCAGAAGGGACCATTCTCTGGAGATGGATGTCATGCTTGTTAAGGTGGAGGGTCAATGAAAGAGGGGAAGGCCCTCAACGAGATGGACTGACACAGTGGCTGCGGCTATGAGCTCAAGTATAGCAGTGATTGCGGAGGTGGCGCAGGACTGGGTGGTGTTTCACTCTGCTGTGCATAGGGTCGCTATGAGTCAAAGACAATTCGACGGCACCTAACAGCAGCAACAACAACAACAACATAGACAAAGGAGAAAGAAAATACATGAAGACAGATACACACAGCAGATGCATCTAAAGTCCAGGAGCACCAAGGATCGCTGGCAACTACTAGAAGGTGAAATAGACAAAAAGGATCTCCCTCTAGAGCCATGTCCTGAATTTGAACTTCTAGCCTCCTGAACCATGAGAAAATTAGTTTCTGTTCTTCATAGCCCCCTACTTGTGGTATTTCTGTTACAGCAACACTAGGTAACTAACACTTTATCCAGGGTCACAAAGCTTTTCTTTTCTTTTCTTCTATGTTTTACATTTCACACTCAGGTTTATGATTCATTATGAGCATTGGATTAAGTCTGTATCTGTTAAGATTCACTTGCTATTTTCCTGGAACAAAAAGGAAGTAGGAGAATCAGGAGTAGAAGGAATATATGGAGTGTGTGGCTAATTGTCTCCATGGACAACTGCTTCTTTGCCAGAAGACCTGAAGAACTGGATGGT
>NW_006922432.1:694199-699383 GCF_000298275.1 Orycteropus afer afer
TGGCCCTGGCTAGGACTTCCAGTACAATGTTGAATAGAAGTGGTGATAGCGGGCATCCTTGTCTAGTTCCTGTTCTCAAGAGGAATGGTTTCAGTCTCTGCCTTGAGATAATTTTTAAAACTTAAACCAGAAATATCCCCTGAAGTCTTCTTAAAACCAAACAATAGTTTCATTTAACTAGTTAAAAAAAAATCTTTCTTGAGCATTATGCTATTTCAAGAACTGTCTACATGGTATCAAATTGACAACATCTCAAAAGATTAGATAGGAACCTTGGGGGCAGTGGATGTTAATGGAGGAGAAACAACTCAGAAAATGAGGGGGAGTATGGTTATCCAACTCACAGAACGTCATTGATGTCATTGAATTGTACATGGAGAAACTATTGAATTTGTGTATGTTTTGCTCTGTATTCTTAACAATGACAAGAAAATTTTTTTTAAAGTTTCACTTTTTGCATATGGCATTCAATTGTTCCCACATTAATTGTTGAAAGGCTATTCTTTCTCCATTGAATCATCTTTCCACCTTTACCAGAAAGAAGTTGACTCTTTTTGTCAGTTTCTTAGATGACTCTGTTCCTTTCTAGGGGTCCCTAGGTGGAAAAAACAGTTAAGCACTTGGCTGCTAATAGAAAGGTTGCTGACACATGTCCACTCAGAGTCACCATGGAAGGAAGTCTGGTGATCTATTTCCAAAAAATCAACCACTGAAAAGCCTAAAGGTTAAATCAAAGTCAAAAGGTTAAGAACCTTAATCACTTCTGTAACATCCTTTTGGCTATACAACGTAACATAATCATGACAGTGATATTCCATCAAATTTACAATGTGCATGGGGGGATTCACGGGAAGCATCTTAGAGTTTCTGCCTGCCACAAAGAGGCTTTGACATTTGGGATGGAAGTTTGAAGTAGAGAAGCAGATGATGGATGTATTGGTGGGTCTTCAACTTTTGGGTAACCCAAACCCAAACCCACTGCCATAGACTTGATTCCTACTCATAGCTACCACCATTCGGTTTCCAAGGCTGTAAATCTTCATAGAAGTAGATTGCCTCATCTTCCTCCCACACAGTGGCTGGTGGGTTTGAACCACTGACCTTCTGGTTAGCAGCCAAATGCCTTACCCACTACACCACCAGAGTTCCTTTTTGGGTAAAGCAACTCATATTTAAAGCACTATTTCTGGCAGTTTTAAATTCAAAGATGAATATATATGAGGATATATCTTATCTGCACAAGAGAAGAGATTATTATTCTTTCTCAGCCTGAAGACTTGCACCTTTAGCAAGTAAGGGGATATTCACACCAGGAGGAAGGGAAGAGGAATGGATATGGGTGCTTCATAGATCTTTGGATAGATCCTGGGAACCATACATGGGCTGGAAGTATCAGGAGACTGGATGAAAGGAACGTGGCTGGGGAGAATTTGGGCAGGGCTGCCACACTGATCTATACTTTGTGTACTACCCCACTCTGAAGGGTGCCCCTCACCTGAATTAAAATGTTATTGGCACTTTTTTGAGTGTAGTAATTTCACAACATATACAAACACATATGGTGGCTCTGGGGAAAAGCAGTGTGGCTGCCTGCACAGCTGTGCTCACTTTGGTCCAGGCGCCATCCTCTCAGAAGACTCTGAAGTTCTCTGGAGAAGCCAGACCTAGGATCTGAAGCAGTAATGCCATCTTTCATCTTAGAATCCTCGAACCTCTTCCTTCTTTAATACACTCTCTGATGTCAGTATATCAACAGCAGTTCAGATGCTATCCATTTAGTCTTTCTGCTTATTTTAAGTAATTTTTTTGTGTGTTTTGTGTAAAACAAACATTTGTTGAAGTGACGAGAGGTTTTACTTCTCAGACCTTTGAGAATGAAGAAATCTTTAGTAGACTTTTCTCTGTCTTCTCGAGTAGACTTTAACCTAGCTCCCTCAGAGAGAGAGTAGAAGAGGAGACACACATTGAGAACAGGTAGCAAGTACTCCAGGCCTGGAAACCAGTGCAGGATGGCAGTGCGTCCTGGGCAGCACTGCATCTTTGTCTACATTCCTGTGTTGGGAGATGAGGTATCTCTTGATGTCAGCCTTTAAAGCACAGCAGAGTTGCCAACGGATGTTTATGGATTTTACTGCACATTTGCAAACAGCCGCTTGTCTCACTTCATCTCGTGCCCTGGTGAAAATTTTAGTTGCAGTGATGAGGATGGAAAGTGCTCCACTTTGTCGCTTAATGTATTAACCAGTGCAATGGATTGTGTCTATTGCTCATCGCTCCTGGCTTTCCTGCACTCCAAGGGTCTCCAAGCTACTCCTGTTACAAGCTACACTGTGCAAGCGGCACCTTGATATTTGTTCTCAGACTTTGTGTGTATTTAGGAGGCTGCGGTTGTGTGTGTGTGTGCATGCTTTGGAACTCTTCTTTTGTGTGTGGGAAGGCACATTATATTCTCCATTTGTGTTTTTGATTTTGGCTTATAAATTTTATTCTTGTTTGGTCTTTATGTGTCGGTTGTTCATTTATATTTTGGTTTATGTGTTCACTTTTTCTTCATTTGTTGTTTTGGTTTTATTGCTGTAGACTCTCATATGTATGAATTTATGTTTGGCTTGTTTATGTTCCTTGCTGTTGGTCATTTGATCTGTATGTTATATAGATGCAGTTTAGAATTTGAAATGTGTTCACTGTTTATTTGTTGTTTGCTGTTTGTTGTTATTGTGTTGGGTTTTCTGTCTCTGGTGTAATTATCTGATTCATGATTTGTGTTTGCTGTTTTGCTGTTTGAAATTTTCTTTCGATGTGTTAGGAGTTCCTTTGTATTTAAGTTTCGGTTCATTCATTTTATTTTATTGGTTACTTGAGAGTATTTTCTCTCTTAGCAGTGAGTCTCAGCTACCACTGAAATGTATGAAGCTATAAAAGTGAATACTTTGCAGTTACTGAGAGAGAGGATATGGACTAGAGTCATTTTAAGCTCTTGACAGTGATGGAGGCCCCTCAGTGCTAGAGGACTTGGGAACATTCAAATTAAATGTCTCTCACTTCATTCTTTATCCCTGTCTCCATGGCAAAGATTTTCCTGTTGGTAGGCGCTGTTGAGTCAGCTCTGAATCACAGAGACGCTACGTGCAACAGAGCGAGCCACAATGGCTGCCATGCCTGAGCCCATCATTGCAGCCACTGTGTCAATCCATCCTGTTGAGCGTCTTTCCCTTTCCCATTGATGCTCTGTTGACCAAAGAGGATTCCTTTCCTAGGGACTTGTCTTTCCTGATTATGTGTCCAAAGCAAGCAAGGTGGAATCTCACCATCCTGGCTTCTAGAAACCATTCTGGCTATGCTTTCCACAAGGTGATTGCTTCGTTCCAGCAGTCCGCGGTACGTTCAATACTCTTCATCAACAGTACAGTTAACATGCATCAATTCTTCCCTCTTCCTTGTTCATCGCCCAGCCTTTGCATGCACATGAGGCAATTGAAAAGACCTTGACGTGGGTCAGGCACAGGTCAGTGATCAAAATGACATTTTTGCTTTTGAAAACTTTAAAGAGGTCTTTTGCAGCAGATTTGCCCAATAAAATAACATTGTTTGTTCTTGACTGATGCTTCCACCACTGCTAGGTTGAAAGAAAAGGGAACTCTTAGGCTCTAAGCCCAACCTCGCGGAAACTCCCCCAGGCAAGGCAAATAATAGGTGTGCTCTCCCAGAACTCTGGAGAAAACAGGACTGCTTCCCCATAAATCCTGGAACCACCGAAATTACCTCCTCTTCTTACTTGAGGTTCCTGCAAGTTTGTTTAACTTTGCTTCTTTGGTGGTTTTGAAGTTAAGGTACAGAACTCTGAATAAAGGACGGGGAAGTTTGAGCACAGAAACCTGGGCTGGGTGTGTTTGGGAGACTTTTAACTTTGATGCAAAGCAAATACTTTTTTTTTTTTAAATGATGAAGCAAGTTTATTGAGCTAAGTACTACTTTTTTCTTTTTTTTTTTTTTTTGATTGTGCTTTAAGTGCAAATTTACAGAGCAGAGTTTGTTTTACAGTCAACATTTCGGGTACATTTGGTTTCACACCCTAATTACCATCCTCAACCCTAACCCACTCTCCTCCTCTCCCTTCCCACTATCCCCTCCCTCCATGTCCCTCATAGTTATGCACTCCTGTGTGTCCTGCATTTCCTCCATGCAAATATCGCCCCACTGGTGCCCTGTGGTTGATTGCTCCAAGAGATACATCGCAGTAGAATATGTGAGTGTGTCACCCTGGGTTGAATGGTCTGCCTGTAAGTCTTGTTTACTGTTAGGCTGAGAGCCAGCCCCTGGGAGTGAGTTTTATTTCAGGCCTGAAGTGTATCCTAGGGCCATAGTCTTGGGGGTCCCACCAGAATCCATACGACCAGTAATTCTGGTCATTATTGTGTTTTTGGATTTTGTTCCACCTTTTTCCTCCCACTCTATCCAGGATCTCCAGTTTTGATCCTTTTGCAAAGCAAATAATTTTTAATATGTCATTTCTAACACCTCGAAAATCAACAGAAAAATGTCGATGAGATTCTGTCTGACCCAAGGAAGAGAAAAAGGGAGGAAAGCTCGTTCTCTCCCAGGCCTCAAAACTAGCACATTAAATATGCAGCCAGAAAGGGGATATATACCCTGGAGGGTCGGGAGGAGGGCAGTGAAGTGGCCCAAGGAAGAGAAAAAGGGAGGAAAGCTCGTTAGTCTACCCGACGACTCACCACCTCCCAGGCAAGCCTTCTCAAACCGTGTCAAGGTGTGGAGTTGGCGAATGGTGCTGGTGGATTTGGTAGCCACCACCAAGCTGGCACATACCTCACCTCTCTCAGAGCCAGGAAGAATTTTAGGCTATAATGAGCGGAAAGGAACTGATCTTCTGTGTCTCCTAACATGGTTTCTGGGGTTGTTATTTTGTGCCATCCAGGTACAAAATGAAAGGAAAAGAAAATCAGTTGCCATTGAGTCGATTCTGACTCACTGGCGACTCCAGGCATGTCCCATAGAACTGATTCATTGGGCTTTCAAAGCTGTGAACTTCTAGGAGATCACCAAGCTTTCTTGTGAGGTGCCTCTGAGTTCAGAGACTGCTACTGGGGTACCCGTATTTTTAATTCTCACAGTGTCCCTTCCTTTACTTCCTGCACTCTCAACACTTCTACTTGACACCTGGCT
>NW_006922432.1:700233-702499 GCF_000298275.1 Orycteropus afer afer
GGGAGCTCTGGTAGCATAGTGCCTAAGGCACTTGACTGCTAACCAGAAGGCTGGCAGTTCAAATCCACCAGCCACTCCTTGAAAGAAAGATGGGGCAATCTTCTTCTGTAGTGATACTGCCTTGGAAACCCAAGGAGGGGTCGCTATGAGTCAGGTGCGACTTGACAGCACATAACAACAACAACATGAAAGATGGATGGACAAGAAGGGACCACAGTTCAGGACATTTGACAGTGAGACAGGCTTTTCCTCAATCTTATGGGGCGTAGTGCCTAAGGTATCTGACTCCTAAGTAGAAGGCTGGTGGTTCAAACCCAGCAGCTGCTCCTTGGAAGGAAGATTGGGCAATCTACTTCCATATTGATACCGCCTCAGAAACCCAAGGAGGAGTCACTATGAGTTGGATCTGACTTGACTACAGTGAGTTTGGTTTTTGGTTTTGGTATGGATAAACACAAGGTACAGGTGTCATGCCATGTGGCAGGGAGTTCTATACTGGGCTCGAGCATAGCAAGGATTGTGAGGATGGTGCAAGACTGGACAGTGTTTTGTTCTATTGTACACAAGGTTGCTATGAGTTGGAATCTACCCAATGGCACCTAACAACAAGACATTGGAAATTAGGCACGTTTTACCACTTTCAGCCATGCTGTGTTCAGTGCAGAACCTCTAGAAAGGCTGGATCTAGAATCTGAAGGTCCCTGGGAAAACTCTCACTTGTATGGTTCTCAGAAAAAGACTGACCACACTGGGAACAAAATTTGGAGTGGGAACACATCCTCTCTCTCTTCAACCTTAGTTTTTCCCTTCTGCACAATCCAAATACATCTTCTGTCCACAGAACCCGTGAAAAATTTACCCCACCTGCTTTCTCACGATGTTCAATCTGTCTTTTTAGAGTGTCTAAACATCCAAGCCAAGGTCTTTTCAATTGCCTCATATGCATGTGAAAGATGCACAATGAACCAGGAAAACCAAAGAAGAACTGATGCTTTTGAATTGTGTCGGTGAAGGAAAATTGACTATTCTGTGTGCTGCCAGAAGAATGAGCAAATAGGTCTTAGAAGAAAAACAACTAGAATGCTCCTTAGAAGCAAGGGTATTGAAACTTCGAGTTGCTTACTTTGGGCATTTCATCACGAAAGACCAATCACTGGAAAAGCACATCATCGTTGGTTAAAGAGTGGGTCAGTGGAAATGAGGGAAGTCATGAAGATGACCCAGGACTGGGCAACATTTCATTCTGTTGGACAGAAGGCTGCCATGAGATGAAGCCAACTCCAGGGCAACTAACATCAAAACACCCTCTCCTGCTGAACATCCCTACTGAAAGCTTGGGTGCTCCCCGTACTTTTGCGTGTTCCTGTGAATCCCCCATGATGTCATCCTATCAGTAAGGGTTAACCCCCTGCCACTGAGTTGATTCCGACTTACAGCGAGAGACTCATAGTGGCTTTGGGTTTGAAGTTTCTAAACTCACCAGCCACTCCTCAGAAGGAAGGTTGGGCAATCTACTTGGCATAGTGACAGCACCTCGGCAACCCAAGGAGGGGTCGCTATGAGCCGGGTCCGACTCGATGGGACATAACAACAACAACAACAAGGCTGTAAATCTTCACAGAAGTAGATTACCCCATCTTCCTGCCATGGAGCAACTGGTGAGTTCAAACTGCTTACCTTTTGGTTAGGAGCCCACTGTTTTAACCACAGCACCACCAAAACTCTCCAGTAAGGGTTAAGGTGGGTCCCAAAGCTTGCTTTCAATTAAACCCTATACAATTTATTTTTAGCTGATTGCTTTGTAAGTTTTATGTGAAGGGATGTAGTGATGAGTGCTTTCAGACCTCTTGAAAATTGGAAAATATCCCATTGGCTTGTCTCTCTCCGTATTTTGTGGATATTTTTTCTTAAACCACGGCTATTGCAGAGATTCAGAGAAAAAGATGTCTTTCTATCTATCTACTCTATACATCAAGGAGCCCTGGTGGCTCCATGCTTAAGCGTTTGGCTGCTAACCAAAAGGTTGGTGGTTTGAACTGACTCAGTAACTCTGTGGGTGAAAACGTAAATGCAACACAACTGCCATTGAGTCAAATCCAACTCCTAGCGACCCCTCCTTGGGTTTCCAAGGTAGTATCACTATGGAAGTAGATTACTCAACCTTCCTTCCAAGGAGTGCTTGGTGAGTTTGAACCTCCAGCCTTCTGGTTAGCAGTCAAATGCCTTAGGCAGTATGCTACCAGAGCTCTTCCAGTAAAGATTACAG
>NW_006922432.1:706409-717540 GCF_000298275.1 Orycteropus afer afer
GGGTGGTGGATATTATTTAGAAGTCCTTGGCAGTGTAAATGCTTAAATGCTCAACGTGCTAAGCAAAAGCTAGCAGTTGGAACCCCCCTGAGTACTGCAGAAGAAAGGCCTGGGTATTTGCTTCAGTAAAGATCACAGCCAAGAAACTCAGTTCCACTCGCTAACACATGGAGTCATTGTGAGTTGAAATCAACTTGATTGTGATGGTTTTGTTTTGTTTTTTGAGGTTTTGTTTTGCCTTACCCAATACTCAGTAGCTTCAAAGTAGTCTTTGGAGCAACCTAATGCATATTTTATATGTGTGTCCTGGAATTTTGTATTTTCTTTATTGTTGTTATTACTTACTTAGATTTCACTATGTGAATTTTGTTTGTTGTTGTTTTTCATTTACACATTGAATTATGTACATATTCCTTGTTTAAACTTTGAATTATGTGTTACTAGAGTTATTTTGAAGGAGCTCTGGTGGTATAGTGATTAAGGCATTTGGCTGCTAACCAAAAGGTCAGTGGTTTGAATCAACCAGCTGCTCTGCAGAAAAAAGATGAAGTAGTCTGCTTCCATAAAGATTTATAGCTTTGGAAACCCAATGAGGGTTGCTATGAATGGGAACTGATCCGATGGCAGTGAGTTTGGTTTGAGAAAGTACTTTTGGCAGCTTATCATTTTAATTTGTGGTTTGACTTTTTTTTTTTTTTTTTTAGATTGTTATGTGGGAGTTTTGTCTGTATGTGTGGCTTTATTGGATACTGAGACTTAGCTACCCTTTGTTATGGATTGAAATTTGTCCCTCAAAAATGAGTCCACTTGGGTGAGCCATGATTCTCATTGGCAGTAATGATGTAATGATATAATTTGGTGGTTATATAATGATGTAATCATCCCTCATAATGTGATCTGATGTGATAAGCCAATCAGTTGTAAGAGGATTAGGGTGGCATGTAATACCCTTACTCAGATCACAGCCCTGGTCCTATGTGAGGGGTTTAGGTGGATGCAACATCTTTAATCAGATCAAAGCCCTGATGTAAAGGGAGTTACCCCATGGTGTGACCTGCATCACTTCTTCCCTTACAAGAGATAAAGGCAGAGGAAAGCAAGCAGAGGAAAGGGACATAGTACCACCAAGAAAGAAGAGCCAGGAGCAGAGCATGTCTGTAAGACCCAAGGTCTAACTGGGAACCTCCTAGGCATAGGGAAAGATTGATTCCAAGACATATGGAGATCCCCATAGAACATCAGGCTCACAGATGTTGAAAGGAGGCAAAGACCTTCCCTCCCCCAGAGTGACAGAGAAAGCCTTTCCATAAAGTTGTTGTTGGTGGTGGTGTTAGGTGCCGTCAAGTCAGCTCTGACTCATAGTGACCCTCTGTACAACAGAACAAAACACTGCCAGATCCCGCACCATCCTCACAGTCCTTGCTAGACCTGAGCCCATCGTTGCAGCCACTGTGTCAATCCATCTCATTGACGGTCTTCTCCTTTTTTGCTGACCCTCCACTTTATCAAGCATGACATCCTTCTCCAGGGAATGGTCCTTACTGACAATATGACCAAAGTATGAGAGACTAAGTCTGGCCATTTTCATTTCTAAGGAGCATTCCAGCTGTACTTCTTCCAGGACATGAATATTAGCACCCTGAATTTGGACTTCTAGCCTCCTAACTGTGAGAGAATAAATTTCTCTTTGTTAAAACTACCCACTTGTGGTATTTCTATTGCAGTAATGCTAGATAACTCCTGCTATGTGCTGGGTTTCTGCAAAGACTAATTTGAGCTACTGAGCATTGGATGAGGCAGAGGGTGTGAAATTGTGCCTTGCTGGTTATTAAAGAAGGGGCTTTTTGCATTCTTGATTATTTTCCTCTTGAACAATTTGTAGAGATATATCAAGATCTGAACACTTCAAATAAGAGAGAAGTGGACAAGAGAGAACATTGATATATGTAACTATTTCTGTAGAATCTGATGTTGGCTCTTTTTCTTTGGTTGCAGAATGATCAAGCCAAAGACCACATGATAGCATAAACAAGTGTATTCCTGTTGGCTAAGGAAATATAGTGCAGAGAATTTTTTCTCAGTCCCTACTCTAGGCATATGACTTTCTTCCTGATTTCTATACCAATGCCTGGGCTTAGTTGTTCTGCATTTGGTTTAGGAAGACTCATTAGTAAGCACAACATGAAATGTATTTACGTTGAGATGGGCGGGGAGGATAATGAAGATTTTCTGTCTCAGGCATTCCTGTGCGCTGTTCCCAACAATCTGTCAAACACCCACAACCCCTAGAAGACAAGGAAATGCACAGATCCATCTCAGAGTTGAGTCATAGCCAAGGAAACCTAGTCCAGAGAACAAAAGAATTCTAAATACCTCTATCCTTCTCTTTGAATTTCTTAAGAGCATGAATTTAGAGTCATAGATTTTCATAAGTCTCTATTAATATGTTTCCTTGGCCAACAAGAATACCCATCTCATGTATGCATTTTAAATATGATGAAGTTGTGGCTTTGGTATAGAAATCAGGAAGAAATTCATGTGTCTAGAGTAGGGACTGAGAAAAAGTAGAGTTTAGGAAGTTTATTTTCCTTGAAAATTTCTCTTGAGAGCATGAAGTTAGACTCGGGGATTATCATAAGTCTCCTTGGAATATGCAGAAATGTTAGGGAATATATGGAATTTTCTGTATTTAAGGGAGATAGGGCCTTATTTTATGGACATCTGTTTGTTGTTGTTGTTATGTGCCGTCGAGTCGGCCCTGACTCATAGTGACCCCTCTGTGAGTTTCCGAGGCAGTATCACTATGGAAGTACATTGCCCAGCCTTTCTTCCGAGAAGTGGCTGGTGGGTTTGAACCACCAGCCTTCTGGTTAGCAGTCAAGTGCCTTAGGCACTATGCTACCAGAACTCTTACTGTAGACAAAAGAATACTTGAAGATGGGGGGGGGACACTGTGGTTGCCTTTCTCTCATCCCTATCTTTATTTACATTTCAAAGGTAATAAACATAGCTGGCACGTATTTATGCAAATCCTCATATCTCTCTTCACAAGAATTTCTGGAACCAGTTTTATATGTTTTTAGAAGAAGCTTATCTTTGCTCTAGTATTCTATTCTGCAATTCCTTCCACCTTTCCCCAAGATCAGTTTGCCAAGGGAAGTGGAGCCGTCTAGTAGGGTGTGTTTCAAATGGAAAGATGCAAAACACAACCCCCCTTCTCTCTAAAGAAAGCTCAGAGGATTCAGGAGTGAGAGACATCTACGGGCCTCCCTGGGCCCTGTGCTCATTCTGTCTTATAAATCATTCTTGGTAAGTAAAATGTAGACTTCCACTCCTGGGTCTGAGGGATTTCTGCTCTCTCCATTTCACTATCCACTGCTTATTCTTTTCTTCCCTATCTTCAGATTCTTGTGTGTGTTTGCTCAGATCTTTGAATGACAAAGCTAGGGCAGGTGAGATGGAGTGGATTTTCTACCCAACTATAGGATCTGGGGAGTGCAAACCACTTGTTAAAGCTTTATTTATAATAATGGGGAAAGAAACTGGGAAAGGTGTGCAAGGCTATTTCTTCCATGAGCAAGAGAAATTAGGAGGACGGCTCAATGGTTCTCAGTTCTGAAAACTGCCATGTAAAACCTGCAAGACGTGAGGGAACAGGGCTCAGTGAAGGACTGGTGAGGAGAGGCCACGGAGTGGGTGCTGTCCAGGGGCCTTTGAACTAGTGCTGGTGTCCACTCACAGCCTGAAGGCATTGGGTGCTGTTTGACAGGTGCATGGGTGCTGCTTTTGCAGGGCTGCCATCCTTAGACATGCTGTGTGTTGTACTTTATTCCAGAGGAAGGCAATCATGTATTCTTAACTACGATTAGCACTGCTGGAGTAGAGTAACCCACAATATATTGCACATATGCAATGGCATTTCAGGTGCTGTTTAGTTGCATGCAGAAGAGCTAGAGCTCAAGTCCACTCCCCACAGCCTGCATGCTGCACTACCTTGGGGTATCACCTTTGGCTACCTCGGGTAACACTTCACGAGATGCCCATGCTCCACGTTTGTGGACTGGACTGAACTGGCCTAGGCCTGTTCCCATGGACCATTTACTTATCGGACATCACTGTGGTGGTTTTATTGCATCTCTCCTTAGCGCTGATCCCTGGGTTTCAATGGAAGGTGATATGAGGTAAGATATATCACTCTAAATACACCTATTAGAATATTTTATAGGTCAGATTCTTTGCAGATTTTTAAGACACACAAGTAACTTTGTTTCTTTTATTTATGACCCTTTGCTCTAAGTCTCCTCTGAAGCAGAGTCTTGTTCCCAGTTTCATGTGGGTTACACTTGCCTGATAGACAAACGAAGGCTGAGCCCAGAAATGTCTTGCCAAGGGAAACTCACTTGCCACGCCACACCTCATTTACCCAGGGAGACCCTGGTTGCCACTGTGGCAGCCGGTGCTGCTGTTGCTGCACACATCCTACCCAAGCTCATGCTCCAGTGAGCGGCTGGAATGAGGTTTTGTCAGGATCTAGTCCTCAAAGCTCCACCAGAATTATGGCATCTTCAGAGGATGGACACCTGAGGCCCTCGTCTGTCATCTTTCCAGGAACAAAGAACACAGGGTCTAGTGGATTTCAAGCCCCCAGGGAAACTCAGCATGTGATGAGCAAGCACAAATGCTCTTCTGCAAATCTAAAAGTACTTCAGATAAACCTGAAATGAGTAGATTCGGACTCGTAGTGACCTCCTTTGGGTTTCCGAGGTGGTAAATCTTTACGGAAGTGCATTGTCCCATCTTCCTTCCACGGAACAGCTGGTGGGTTTGAAATGCCAACCTTCTGGTTAGCAGTCAAATGCCTTAGGCACTGCACCACCTGAGCTCCTTACTTCAAATAAGAAAGTTTATTTAAAAATTGAAAAATGATTGTTACACCGTACTGATGAAACCAGATAACAAAGAATAAGTATTGTAATAACATTTACATAAAATTCTAGAGATTGCAAGCAGATCTGTTGCAAATTAATCTATGGTGGCAGAAAGAAGAGCAGTTGTTGGCAGGAAATGGGGAGATAGGTGGAAGTTATGGATGGGAGGATGACACGGCGCAAAGGAAAGTTTTCATGGTTACATAAAAGTTCATTATTTTGATTGTAGAAGATGGTGTTATTTAAACATGCTGTTTATTGTAGGTAAAATCAGTGAAACTGATTTTAGAAAATTCAGTGAGATCAGTTCTCGTGTATTAAGATGCATAGAACAATGTTTCCTAGGTTTAGGGATTTCAAAATGTGAAAAAAAATTAAATTGCATATAATTATGTAATGGAATAATGTGCAGCAATTACAATAAATATAGTAAAGCTACACACAACCACATGGGTGAACTCCCAGGTGAAATATTAAGCCATAGAAGCCAGGGGGGAATATAATCTTTAGTATCCATTTGTGTAAGGTCCCAAAATAGGCAAATAATCTATGATGTTAGAAAATAAAGTAGATTTTTTTCCCCATGGGCACATAGAACATTTACCAAAGTTGGCCATGTGCTGTGCCATAAAATAAGTATCAACAAATTTCAAATGTGTTCTCATTGTATCTTCTTTGACATTGGAGTTGAAGTCAGTAATGCTGAAAGGGTGACTGGCATATATTTTGTATTGAAGAGTGAGGTGAGTGTGTGTGTGTGTGTGTGTGTGTGTGAATTTTTTTTTCTACTTATGGATTGATTTGGGGGGGATGGGAACCAAATTAATCCATCAAACAGATCAACAGGATAATGCAGATAAAAATTCTAATTCCCAGAGCAAGAGAAAAAGAAGGCTGGCTTATTTTTTCTCAGATCTGAAGTCACATTACACACATGGCAAGTGAGGAGATACATAGGGAGGGGTGAAAGAGGGAGGGCACTGGGATCACAGTTGCATATTTTTGGGATACTTTCTGATGCCACTCTTGGGCTGGAAAGTGTTGGTGTGTTTTAATAAAAGGCGTTGGAGGAGTGCTATGTTCAGAGCTGCCACCTGCAAAGTAGGTTGTTGAAGTGCTCCAATTCAGAGAGTGCCACCATTGGATTTTGAAATCCGTTAGATACTTCTTACAATATACATGTGTGGTGAAGTTGGATGAGGAAGAGGAGAGCGAGGTGGGCTGCAAAAAGTACTGGGTCCTGGAGATCTCTGCAACCAGAGAAGTGGTTTGGTATGAAATTCAGTTTTTGTAGGAAACTCCTGGTCTATGGGGTGTTTGCTTGGACTTTGCTTTTTATGACCTGTATGTTTACTTTTTTCTATTTTGTAATTGATGTTCCAATTTGTGTTTTTCAAAGTTTGCTGTTTAGAATTTTATATTGTGGTTTGTTGCTATTGTTTGGGCTTCTGGGTGTGTCTCTTCACTTGTTATCAATTTGTACTGTCTTGTTTGAACTCTTATTTTCCCTTTCTCGGCTTTCTGGAGGGTTTGGCTGTCTGTGTAGAATTTCATTTTTCGTTTGTAGTGCATCGGGGGACGTTGTTGTTCATTTTTGTGTGGATTGTTTGTATTTTGCTTGATTTTATTCTTTAAGTCCTTATGGGAACCTTGAGCAGTGAGTTTCAGCTGTCTCTGACAGGTGCAGCCCTGTAGTAGTTACTCCATGGAAATTATGCTCAGCTTTTTCTTTCTGCTTATTTATTATAGGGATATTGGTCATGTCTATACATGCTATTAGGACTTTGTCTTTACTGTATGTGTGTTTATTTTGTGTAAGACTGTATTCTGTCTGGTTTTACTTTGATATTTGTAAGGTTTGAAGTTGTGATTACTTGAGTTTTGTCTGTGTTTACTGATTTTTGAAGTTTTTATTTTTATCGTAGCTTTGTTTGTATTTTTGTTTGGAGGTGAATTCTGTACCATTTTGCTTTTAATGGTATGTGTGTATATATGAATTATTGAAATTGTGTGTGTTTTTAAAGCATGTTTATACATTGAGTTTTCAGTTTTGGTTCCTTTTGGTTATTTTCAATATTTAGATTTTATATTCTATGTATTCAAAACAAAACCCACTGCCACTGAGTTGATTATGACTCGTAGCAACCCTGTACAACAGAGTAGAACTATCCTATGGGGTTTCCAATGCCCTAAATCTTTAATGAAGCAGACTGTTCCATATTTCTCTTGCAGAGCAGCTGCCAGGTTTTAACCACTGACCTTTTGGTTAGCAGATGAGTGTTTTAACCATTGTCCACCAGAACTCCTTTTTGTGTGTTTCTTTGTTGTTTTATTTTGCTATTGGTTTTCACATTTTTATATAATAGTTTTCAACTCATGTTTTGTGGGATTTGTTTATTTCTTTAGATTTCGATGATTAAGTGTAAGTATGTTTGTTTTGTTTCTTT
This sequence comes from Orycteropus afer afer, assembly GCF_000298275.1. Lineage (NCBI taxonomy): Eukaryota > Metazoa > Chordata > Mammalia > Tubulidentata > Orycteropodidae > Orycteropus > Orycteropus afer. The sequence goes on from NW_006922432.1 coordinate 713,785, forward strand.
TGATTTCTGTGGTGTTGTCAAATAATTCTGAAAGTACCTTGGACTTCCAGAAGAATGAACAAATCTGTCCTGGAAGAAGTGCAGCTGGAACGTTTCTTGGAAGTAAGAATGGCCAGACTTTGTCGTACCTACTTTGGTCATGTTGTCAGAAAGGACCAGTCTCTAGAGAAGGATCTCATGCTTGGTAAAGTGGAGGGTCAGAAAAAAAGAGGAAGACTGCCCATGAGATGGATTGACACAGTGGCAGCAATGATGGGCTCAAGTATAGCAAGAATTGTGAGGCTAGCACAGGACCAAGCAGTGTTTTGTTCTGTTTTACATAGGGTCGCTAGGAGTTGGTGCCAAGTCAACAGCACCTAACCACAACAGCAACATATGAAGAGATGGTGTGAGGAAGAGGATTGTCAGGTAGGAGTGATTGCACTTAACCTTTCTACCAAAACAACTCATGAGACCTGCAGAGTCTACGTAAGATTTGACAAACTTCTACAGAGCTTTGCCATTTCTGTTACTGTTGCCTTATGGAATGAGGGAAAATAGCTGTGTTCACGTTTGGGACAAGTTGGGAAGACAGAAAGGTGGGTGGGACTTTAAGGATGACAGAGTGAGGATATTAGCAAATCTTCTATGCTAGGTGGCCATCATAAAACCCAAAAATTTATTTTAAAAAATCAGAACTCCCAAAATTAACTAAAGGTAAACAAAAAGTTAAAAAGCATCTATTCAAGGAAAAGCTACTGAAATTTAGTAAGAAAAGCAGGCTCTATAGACTTTTATTTTGGGCTGTTTACTTCCCCTTCTCCAACAGTTACATTATGAGGTAGCCATAAGGAATGACTGCCACTGGAGGGAGCTGACTTAAAAACCAGAGCCAGGAATCCCCATCCCCAGGGCATTCTTAAAACAATAGCAATTGGCAGAAAATAATTGGGGATGGACAATACTGTAGCTGTCTAAAGGTACAGTATTAGTCATGGCAAGTAAGAGACCAGCCAAGGATATAAAAGAGACTTCGGAGGAACAGACAGCCTTAGAGGGATTTGAAAAACTTCAACATATTCCTGGAAATCTGGAATGCTACAAGTACTGCATGTGCACTCAGAAGAGAAAGTCAAGGGCTGAAGTTACTACCTCCTTCCAGGTTAATGATAAGGTGCTGGATAATAAATAGATAAACGATAAGGCAGACTGGTGGACTACGTAAGTTTGAGCATGTAGCCATATCCACAAACAGATAATTTTGGGAAATGGTAGAATACTTTCTGTTTCATGCCATTGAATGAAAACTACTGACCACAAAGGTATTCTGATTCAGAAGGAATCCTAGAAAGCTAGAACTGAAAACTAAAGGGAGAATTAAAAAGCGAAATATAAAAAAAGCAAAGTTCAGTTATCCTGTTCAGCAAAGAATGCAGACTTTTCAGAATTAATTTAGTAAATGAACTAAAACATACATAGTAGCAGAAGCAAAAACAAACAAACTAAAAACACATTCTGGTGAGAAAAGGGATCTGATTTTCAGGGTCGCCATTTCATATTATTTGAAGTGTACAGTTTTTAATAACAAAAAATAAATATGAAACATGAGAAGAAACAAGAAAGTATGGAAAAAAACACAGAAAAACAAGTAGTAAATAGAAACTATCTTTGAGGAATCCCAGATATCAGATTTACTAGACATAAATTAAGCTATTATAGACATATTTTTAAATATACCTATTGTTTTTTTAAAGAAAACTATATCTGGAGAACTAAAGGAACAATGTCTCACAAAATAGAGACTATAAACATATTTTTTTAAAAAAAGATTTTATTGAAAATGGATTTGCACTGAAATTCTGGAGTTGAAAACTCCAATAAATGAAAAAAAAAAATTACTAGTGAAGTTCAGCAACATATTTGAATTGGTAGAAAGAACAATCAGTGAATTTGAACCTAGGTCAATTAAGATTATGCAGTTCAGGGAACAGAAAGAACAACAACAACAAAAAAAAAGAAAATGAACACAGTTTCAAAGGCTTGTGGGACACCATCAAACACACTAAGCTATATAAAAATAGAGTGATAACAGGAGAAAAGAGAGAAATGGGCATAAAGAATAATCAAAGATATAATGGCTGAAAACTTCTCAAACGTGATGAGAAATATTTTATGTGATCAATACATATTCAAGGATTTCAATGAATTTCATGTGGAGTAATCTCAAATAAATCTACACTAAAACACATATTCTAAGTGTCCAAAGAAAGAGAGTCTTAAAGGACCAGGAGAACAGCAATTCTTCACAAGATGGGATCTTCTATATGATTAACAGCTGACTTCTCATCAGGCAAGGCTATAAATTGCTTAACTAAATTTGTCAACCAAAAATTCTATATCCAGCAAAACTGTCCTCAAAATGAAGGAGAATTTAAGACACTCCCAAATAAATACACACTTCAGGAATTTGTCATTAGCAAAGTTTCCCTCCAAGAAATACTAAACTGGGTCTTTTAGATTTAAATGAAAAGACCCTACAGCACAATTTGAATCCAAGTGAAGAAAGAATGAGCACCAGTATTAGGACATCATGTTTGGTAAATTAGAGGGACAACAAAAAGAGGGATACCATCAATGAAGTGCATTGACACAATAGCCACAACAATGAGCTCAAATATCAACAATCGTGAAGATGACATAGGACCAGGCAACATTTGAATCTGTTAAACATAGTCAGAGCTGACTTGACAGCAACTGACTATAATAGGATTTACTGGTATAAATTAATATTACTTTAGTTTAGAGGTTCTTGACCTAGCTACAGAGAAGTATTGTACGATTACACTCCAGGGCCTGTGATGGAAAGAGATAATTATCTATTTATTCTCATTAAATTCTAAATAAAATTCAGAATTTCCTCTTTTTATGCATAAGGCAACAAATCACAGTTTCTCACTAGCACCTGTGACCTTGTTAACAATAAAAATCACAGATCTTTACATGTTACATTACAATGTTTGCAGATATCTCAACATGACATTTAAATTCACCACTACTTGAAAATTAATAATATATTAGATCTACTACAATATCTTGCTACTTAATGTGTTACTAAAACACACACCTGAAATAAATGAACTAAAATACCTTAGTTTAGCCAATTTGTAATCTGTCCTTCCCATTAATATATGTGGCTCTTTTCACTTGTGGATCTAAAGAGGAAATGGACTTTGGTCCTCTCCACCCTCATACCCTCTGGCTCCTCTCTACTTACCTGCTTTCAGGTTCTTGCATGGTTCCCCCTCATTCTGTGATTTTAGAGTTGAGTTATGTTGAGTCTATGAAGTGAGGCTGAGAATTTTGGGAATCAGAAAGCTTTGGTGAGTGAGCACTAGATTGTTTCTACTCAGCCCATGACTGTGAGGGAATATGAACCATTTTTTTCAATGCTATGACAAAATTAACTTGGAAATCAACACAATAATGCAGGCAAGGATTCTTCACCCATGAGGAAGGGAAAAATGAGGAAAGTATATTGTTTCTCAACCTGGAAATCTGAATATTAAATACATAGGTAGTATGGTAATACTCACTAAGAAATAATGGGAAAGGGAGGGCAGTGGGATATTTATAAAAAGGACTTATGCAACATCTCAAATTTTTTTTTTGAGATGTTGCATAAGTTGTTCGTATAAATAATGGTGGCTACACAAAGGAAGGATTTTCTGAGCGTTTGAATGAAACCTGCATGGATGGAGAACATTAGAGTTTGGCTAC
>NW_006922432.1:718065-719191 GCF_000298275.1 Orycteropus afer afer
ATAAAAATTGTAAGAAAATCAAAACTTAATATTCATAAATAAGATTTTATTGAAAACGTAGCTGAAATGGATTACTCCCAAGCTCTGGTAGCATAGTGCCTAAGGGACTTGACCACTAACCAGAAGGCTGGTAGTTCAAACCCACCAGCCACTCCTCGGAAGGAAGGTTGGGCAATCTACTTCCATAGCCATAGTGATACTGCCTCGGAAACCCAAGGAGGGGTCACTATGAGTCTGACCGACTTGACGACACATAAAACAACAACAACAACAACAATAACATGTGCTCATTTAAGTCTTGGGCTCCACATGCAAGCAAGATGATTACAGCTGCTGCAGCCTCTCAGATTCAAGAATGTCATGGGGAACAAAAGAAAAAGAAAATCTTTTTTGTGGTGGCTTCCATATAACTGGATTAAATTACTTGGTTACCAAAACCAATCATAAGACAAGAGGAATGCTAGATACTATTTTGGTTAGATCTGGGTCATGTTCTGTTCCTCTTGAGTGAAGGATGAGCTACAGGAACTTCAATGGTTGTTGACAGGTGGCTCCCAAAATAAATAAAAGGCTTTCACATTGGAGAAGATGGGAATAAAGTTAAATAAATGTCCATTAAACTATTGTTTCATGGCTGATTTTTAAAAAAAGTCTAAATGAACTAAGTGAAAAGAAGTAAAGGAATTTACTAGAACAATGTCTGACAAAATAGAGAATGTAAGTAAAGAAATATATTTGAAAATATTTTATGAAGGAAAATATTTCTGGAGTTGAAATTCTGGAGTTGGAAATTACAATAAATTTAAAAAACCACTGACTAGAGAATTAAACAACAGATTTTCACTGGCAGAAAGAACAATCAGTGAATGTTGTCCTAGATCAATTGAAATTATGTAGTCTGGAGAACTGAAAGAAAATGAAAACACACAGAACCTTAAAGACCTGTGTGGCACCATCAAGCATACCAACATATTTACAAAGATAGTATCAAAAGGAGAAATGAAAGAAACAGGCAAAAAGAACTTTAAAGATATAATGGCTGAAAACCTCTCAAATATGATGAAAAACAGTAATCAATACATTCCATGATTTCAATGAATTTCATGTGGGGTAATCTCAAAGATGC
>NW_006922432.1:719765-722032 GCF_000298275.1 Orycteropus afer afer
TAATTATATATTTATTATAATTAGATTCTAACTAAAATTTAGAATTTCCTTGTTTTATGCATGCAGGCAATAAATCACAGTTTCTCATTAGTACCTGTGACCTTGTTCACAATAGAAACCAGAGATCTTTACATACTACATTTCAATCTTTGCTGATATCTCAATATGACATTCACATTAACCACTACTTGAAAGCTACAAATATATTAGATCTGCTACAATATTTGACTACTTAATCTGTTAATAAAACTTACACACATGAAATAAACAAACTAACTAAAAACAATCTAGTTGATACAAGACATAAAATAGCACCCCTAGTTTTGCACCTGTTTTTTATCTTGTCTATAACTCCAAATCAAAAAAACCAAACTCACTACCGTTGAGTTGGACCCGACTCATAGCGACCCATCCTTGGGTTTCTGAGACGGCATCTCTATGGAAGTAGATTGCCAAACCTACCTTCTGAAGAGTGGCTGGTGGGTTTGAACCACCAGCCTTCTGGTTAGCAGTCCAATGCTTTAGGCATTACACCTCTAGAGATCTTTTGTGTGGCTGTCAATCTAGGAAAGGTTTTGAAGGTTTTCAATTGTTGCAAAAAGAACAATAATCTGTTATATATGAAAATTGTATTAATCTCAAATTTTAAGGCTCATAAATTTTTTTAGGCACACCAGTTAGGTTATATGGCTCACTTCCTTTCTGTGTCTAAAGAGGAAACAGAATTATTGTCCTTTCTATCCTTGTACCCTATGACTCCTCTGGTTCCAAGTTCATGCATGATTTTCCTCTCATTCTGTGATTTTGGAGTTATGTTGACTCTATGAAGTAAGGCTGACAATTCTGGGAATAAGAAAGCTTTGGTAAGTGAGTATTAGACTCTACTCAACCCCTAGCCTCGATGGAACCACGTTTTAATGATATGAGGAAATAACTTGGAAATTGAGTGAATAATGCAGGCAAGCATTCTTCACATACTAGGAAGAGAAAAAGGAGAAAAGTTTATTGTTTCTCAACCTGGAAATCTGAATGATAAATACATAGCTAGAAATGCAACACGCCTTCAGGGAAAATAGAAAAGGGAGGGCTGTGCTCGCATAAGTCCTTTGTATAAAACTTGGTGGCTACACAAAGGAAGGTGGTTGTGAGGGTTTGAATGAAACCTGCATGGATGGAGAGCATTAGGGTTGGGCTACCACCAGGAGCTATTCTGTGTGCAGTGCCTTTCACAAGAAGGTTTCATTCCTGTAGACTAACATATGAGTGGTACCTTCTTGAGAAGGGTAATGTACAACATGTGCAGCATATGTGGTGTCCCTGGGATGGAGTCTAGGTATTTGACCTTCATTGTTGGGCCACCTCAGTATATTTTTTTTCTACTTTCTCAGAGACCATGAATGGGAACCATGGGCTCCCGCAAGAAGCTTCTCATTTAGAAAACTGAACGGTCATGAAGATGCTTCAGTACCGGGCACTGTTTTGTTCTATTGTATGTAGATCACCGTGAGTCAAAGCTGACTTAAGAGCAACTATCAATAACAACATTTCCTTCCTAATTCTAGAGGTGGAATAAACTATAGAAAACTATAGAAAACATCTAAGTTGATCAGAATCAATTCATAGAAGATAGATGGAAATTCATAGATTGATAAATAAAAATAATGAGGGCCAGGGTGAGGGGAGTTATATATTTTTGTATTTCCATCAAGCTAAGAATGACTTCCTCAGGTTTTAAATGGCTGATAAAAAGAACAATATTCTGTGATATGTAAAAGTTTTATGAAATTCAAATCTTAATGTTCAAAAATAATGTTTTATTGAAAACTTTACTCAAATCATTTATTTCCCTCCATGTGCTCACTTAAGTCATAGGCTCCTCATGGAAGCAAGATGATTACAGCTGTTGCAGCCTTGCAGGCTGAAAGACATCATGAGGAGAAAAACACCCTTGTGGTGGCTTTCATTTAACTGGCTAAAATTATATGCACACCAGTGCTAATCATGAAACAAGAGAAAAGCAATACACTTATTGGCGTATGTCTGGGCCATGTACTCGTCTTGAGCCAAGGGTGAGCTACAGGGACTTAAAGGGTTATTCATGTGTGGCTCTTGAAACAAATAAAAGGCATACTTGTTGGAAAAAAGGGAACAGAGGTGAATAAATATCTATAGAAATATTGCTACATACCTGATTCACTAAAACATGTAAAAGAACTATGTCTAAATAACTAGAGGAGCATATGAGAATAATGCCTCACAAAATGAGG
>NW_006922433.1:0-1605 GCF_000298275.1 Orycteropus afer afer
AATTGGTTTCCCTTTTCTTTGTTGAAGAGGGTCTTTAGAGTCCTTCTGCCTAGTCCGCCATCTTGCGGGAACTCCTATATGGGACCTTTTTAAATGGAATCTCCAAAAATCTGAATGCTGAAGGCTTTGCTTCATTAATTATGGGGTTCAGTTTTTACGTGTGAGCTAAATACTTATTTTATGAGCATGACTCTTTCGGCACTCTGTTCACTTTGCTTTGTCATCCTATCTCTAAGGAGATGTGTAAGACCACCTGTTTGTTACTCTGATTCACATTCAGCATTAGAGTAAATAAGACCATTCATTACCTCCTCATTCCACATTCAGATCTGATTCATTTGGCTAAGAATACTGTTATTGTCTCATTGTCTTCATTTATTATTATATGTGCATCTAAAGGCCTTTTGTATTTACCAGATAATTTTATTTTGATTTCATAGTTATTGCAAAGATATATAATGATACTTGTTAGGAAAGACCAAGACACTATTTCTAATTTGTTTCTATGCTTGTTTCTCATCTAAAAACATGATGGATAAAGTAGTCTAATAAATCTCACTATAGCAAAATTATAATAGATATCTTTTTCTAAATGTAACTCTGAAGGGAAGAAATTGTTGAATGTCAGCATATTCAATTTGGCCTAAAATATTTTTGTAAAATTCTTACAAACCTACTAATTTCCAAAGTACTCTCTTATGTCTATGGATTAGAATTTCTAACTATATACATGTACCGTTTCCTCTTTCAAGACCTTGGCTCAAAAGAAACAATGCCAGAAAGATCTTTACTTGTGCTTTATTGACTATGCAAAAGCATTCAATTGTGTGTATCATAACAAATTGTGGATAATATTGAGAAGAATGGGAATTCCAGAACACTTGATTGTACTCATGAGGATGAAGTGCAGGGGGATGTCATTCGAACAGAACAAGGAGATACTGCATGGTTTTAACTCAGGAAGGGAATGTGTCAGGATTATATGCTTTCATCACACTTGCTCAATTTGTATGCTGAGTAAATAATTTGAGAAGCTGGACTATACGAAGAAGAATGTGGCATCAAGTTTGGAGGAAGGCTCAACCAGAGATGTGCAGATAACCCAACTTTGCTTGCTGAAAATCAGGATGACTTGAAGCACTTACTGATAAAGATTAAAGACATCAATCTGCAGTATGGATTACATCTCAATAAAAAAGAAAACAAAAATCCTCACAACTGGACCAATAAGCAGCCTCATGATGAATGGAGAAAATTCTGAAATTATAAAAACCTTCCTATTACTTGGATCTACAATCAACACCAATGGAAGCAGCAGTCAAGACCTCAAAAGACCTATTGCATTGGGCAAATCTTCTGCAAAACATCTCTTCCAAGGGCTGAAGAACAAAAATGTCTCCTTGAAAAGTCAGGTGTGCCAAACACAAGCCATGGTATTTTTAATCATCTCATATGCATGTGAGAGCTGGACAATGAATAAGGAAGACTGAAGAGGAGTTGATGCTTTTGAGTTGTGGTGTTGGTGAAGAATGGTGAAAGTACCATGGACTGCTAAAAGAACAAATCCGTCCTGGATGAAGTACAGCCAACATGCTCCTTGAAAGA
>NW_006922433.1:3240-4136 GCF_000298275.1 Orycteropus afer afer
AAAAAAAAAAAAAAAAGTAGGTATTGACCAAAAGCAGGCAAATAGAAAAGCTTATTCATGAAGAGATAGCACAGATACCAGGTTGTTTGAATAGTGGTTAGTTGAAGAATTCAAGTATACAACACTGTTTATTCCATCACTTAAGTGGATGAAATTGATTCAAATTCTACTTAATTCATGTATTTATTCATTACATGTGTTAAGCATGTAAAATAAATCCACATTCATGACAGTGGGTGTGGGAATTACAAATGAATCATCTGAACAATTTATAATCTATTTCAGGAGTAAAGGATTTCCTGAAAACTGAACACAGCCACATATCAAGTATGTACATGGCTGAGTCTAAGCCTTAGGTATACAATAGCATTAGCAGGACTGTGGTGGAGTTGGATACAAATTAGCTGTATCCTAAGCCAATAAAGGATAGCTCTGGTAGTGTAGTGATTAAGACACTTGACTGCTAACCAGAAGTCTAAGTAGCCACCTCCTCGGAAGGAGGATGGGGCAATCTACTTCTGTAGTGAAATTGCCTCGGAAACCCAAGGAGGAGTCGCTATGAGTCAGGTCGGATTCGATGGCACATAACAACAACAAGCCAATAAAAACTCAGTATCTGGTGATGAAATCTAAGAAGATGTTATTTTTCTCAGTGCCTTTCATCTGATTGAGATGAAACTTTGAGAACCATCATAAAAGTCTGTGTCATAAAATGCAATAGCTACTACCTAGCACATGTGGCTAGTAAGCATTTGAAACATGGCAAGTGCTACTTAAGAAATGTTTTTAAGATTACTTAATTCTAATTAATTTAAATTTAAAAACTGAAGCAATGCCTTATGTTTTCTTAATAAACACAACTTGATTGTTTTGCAAGGAGTATATTTAACTTTAAC
>NW_006922433.1:8365-9757 GCF_000298275.1 Orycteropus afer afer
ATCAGATGTTAACAGAATTGAAAAAGGAAATAGATGACTCCAGACTCATAGTAGGAGATTTTAATACACCACTTTCAGAGAAAGATAGAATAACTGGAAAGACACTCAACAAAGACACAGAAGAACTGAATGATACAATCCACCAACTTTTCCTTATAGACATCTACAGAGTACTTCACCCAACAACAGCACAATATACATTCTTTTCCAGCGTACATGGAGCATTCTCCATGACAGACCAAGTGTTAGACCATAAAGCAAGCCTTAATACACTTAAAAACATTGAAATACTGCAAAGCATCTTCTCAGATCATAATACTATAAAATTAGGAAGATCAACAGAAAAAGAACAAACGCATGGAAACTGAACAACATCTTCCTCTAAAATGCTGGGTAATAGAAGAAATTTTAAAAAATGAAATAAAAAAAAGAAACCTCCTTGAATCAGACAAGAATGAAGACACAACATACCAAAATCTTTGGGACACAGCAAAAGCAGTGATCAGAGGCCAATTTATAACAATAAATGCACACATCAAAAAAGAAAAAAGAGCCAAAATCAACACTTTAAACCAACATCTCGTACAATTGGAAAAAAATACAGCAAGAAAATCCTATAATCACTGTTGTTGTTGTTACTAGATAATCACTAGAAGAAAGGAAATAAAGGTACAAGCAGTAATCAATGAAACAGAAAATAGAAAGACAACAGAAAAAAATCAACAGGACTAGAAGCTGATCCCTTGAAAAGATCAATAAAATTGACAAACCACTGGCAAATTTAACAAAGGAAAAGAAGGAGAGAATACAAATAACATGAAAAAGAAACAAAATGGGCAACATCAAAACCAAACCAACTGAAATAAAAAGAACAATATCGGATACTATGAAGAACTGTACTCCAACAAATTTGAAAATATGAAAGAAATGAATGAATGTCTAGTAACATACTACTTACCTAAACTAACACAGACTGAGGTTGAAAAGTTTCAAATTTCAGACCCATAACAAAAAAGAAATTGAATAAGTCATAATATTTTACCACAAAAAAATTCTGGACCAGATAGTTTCACCAGAGAATTCTACCAAACATTCAGAGAAGAACTGACACCAATCTTACTCTACTCAAACAATTCCAAAACATACAAAAGGATAGAATCCTCCTAAATCATTTTATGAAACAAGGATCACCCTGATACAAAAACCAGGTAAAGACATAGCTCAAAAGGAAAACTAAAGACAAATATCCCTGATGAATATAGATGCAAAAACATCAACACAATCCTAGCCAATAGACTCCAACAACATATCAAGAAATTAATTCATTATGACCAAATGGGGTTTATATCAGGTATGCAAGGATGGTTCAACATTAGAACAACAATCAACGTC
>NW_006922433.1:11017-13241 GCF_000298275.1 Orycteropus afer afer
CCTAAGGCACTTGACTGTTAACCAGAAGGCTGGTGGTTCAAATCTACCAGCCACTCCTCAGAAGGAAGATGGGACAATCTACTTCTGTAGTGATACTGCCTCAGAAACTCAAGGAGGGGTCGCTATGAGTTGGGTCAGACTTGATGGCACATAACAACTACAACAACAATATATGGCATAAATAGATCATCAAGCATAACACAAAATGCACAATCAGCAGAAGATAAAAGATGCATATAAACTTCTAAAAATTTAATTTTTATGTGCTTCTAAAAACTTCTCCAAAAGAGTAAAAAAAAGAATCTACAGATTGGGAAAAAATATTCACCATATCTGACAAAGGACTTATCTCTACAATTTATAGAAAACTCCAACACCTCAACAACAAAAGACAAATAATCCAATTTAAAAATGGGAGGAAGACATGAAAAGACACATCACCAAAGAGGATATTCAGGCATCCAATAAACATACGAAGAAATGCTTACAATCATTAGTCATTAGAGAGATGCAAATCAAAATAACAATGAGATATCATCTTGCCTCAGGACTAGTAGCAAAATTCAACAAGACAGAAAATAACAAATGCCGGTGAAGATGCGGAGAGATTGGGACTCTCATACATTGTTGGTGGGTCTATAAATTGATACAAACACTTTGGAAAGCAGTATGGCAATTCCTTAAAATGTTGGAATTAGAAATACCATTTGACCCACCCATTCCATCGAGTCAGATCTGACTCATAGCAACCCCTCCTTGGGTTTCTGATGTGGTATCACTTTAGAAGTAGATTTCCCAACCTTCCTTCTGAGGAGTGGCTGCTGGGTTTGAACCACCATCCATATGGTTAGCAGTAAAATGCCTTAGGTACTATGCCACCTGAGCTCCCATTACTAGGTATATATCCTAAAGAAGTGAGAACCAGGACTAAAACAGATATATGCAAACTCATGTTCATCACACTATTTACAATAGCAAAAAAGATGGAAACAACCTAGGTGCCCATCAACAGAAGAATGGATAAGCAAATTATGGTACATCGACAAAATGGAATACTATGCAACCCTAAAGAGTAATGTAGAATCTACAAAGCACAGCATAATGTGGATGAACTTGGAGGAAATTATGTGGAGTGAAATGAGTCAATCACAGAAGGACAAATATTGTATTAGTCCACTATCGTAAAAAATCAAAGAAAGGTTTATATATGAAAGGAAATTTTCTTTGTTGGTTACCAGGGGTTGGGGGGCAGGGGACGGAACATGATTAGATAGGTAGAGACAAGTGTTGATTTAGGTGAAGAGAAGGACAATGTACCAAATGTAAGTGATCAACATGGTGGCTTTGAGGAAGAGGAAGACTTAGAGAGGTACATTGGAGGTACAGATAACAAAGATGAATCCTTTTGCACATACAGTACTGTGTTGTCAGTGAAGGCAAACACTGATATACGGGTGGATACATGGGTGGACAGGCTGAACTATTAGGTATATTTATTGAGGGGGGAACTATTAGGTTTGGTTATTCAAATCATGTATAGGGTTGGCAGACAAGATTTCTACAAGGGTATTTCTACAAGGGCATGTTCTATAAGAATTCCCAGGTACATAGTAGAAATGACAAGGGGAAAGGTTGTGGTCACTTCTTGTCCACAGCCAGCTACCCAGAGGGTATGAGTAGTTGGACCTGTGGGCTTGGGGCCATAGCTGCAGGGGACATGGAGCTCAACTGGCATAGCATACTACACAAAATCATTGTTCTATATACTACTTTGAGGAGTAGCGACTGGGATCTTAAAAGCTTGCAAGCACTCATCTATATGCAACAGTGTATCTCTCCTCATTCAGAGAAAACAAGAATGAAGAAAAATCAAAGATAAATGGAAAAAATTAGTCCAAGCGACTGGTGCACCATACAATCCTCAGCCTATATGGCTATGAGACTAGGAGAACGAGAAGGTGCCAGCTACTGGTGTCAACCACGTGGAGAGAGATCTCTGTAGGAGTGCCTGGATAGAGAGGTATAATGATATGGAACAAAACCCAAAATCATTAAAAAAAAAAAGGATGAGTTTTGCTGGTCTGATAGAGCCTGGTGGAACCACTGAGACTCTGGCCCCTAGCTGCCCTTCAGGTCTTGAATTGAACCCACTCCTGCAGCTTCCAGCCAAACAAAAGATAGGAATATGAGCTGAACATTGACATTAGGTAGATACACTCCTTGG
>NW_006922433.1:13389-15279 GCF_000298275.1 Orycteropus afer afer
TATGTGAGCTGCTGTATGGAAAGTGAATTTGCTCTGTAAACTTTCACCCAAATCACAATAAAAATAAAATTAAAAAAAAAAAAATTGCCCAAAGAATACATCTCTAACAATATCAAAGATAAATTGATTATTTGACGAACTGTCAATATGTTTCTTTATCTTTAAATGAGCTATGAAATATAAGAGACATTGACAGCTCATTTAGTACATACAGTACATTTTCTTTCACAGGCTATCCAGATATGCAAAGAAAGGTTGCCAATTTTTATTCTAAAAATTAGATCTCAAGAAGCTCTAGTGGTGTAGTGGATAAGACATTTGGACGCTAACCAGAAAGTCAGTGGTTCAAACCCACCAGCTGCTCTGCAAAAGGAAGATGGGGCCATCTACTTCCATGAAGATTTATAGCTTCGGAAACCCAACAGGGATCGTTATTAGTTGGTGACTCAGTGATAGTGTGTTTGGATTTTTTTTTTTTTCCTTTTGTTTAGATTAATTTGTGTCTTTTACATATGTCAACGAAGTATTTAAGCTAAGTACAAGAAAATTAGTTACATAACAATGAGTAAGGCCTCCTGGTGGCACAGTGGTTAAATGCTCAGCTGATAACTAAAAGGTTAGTGGTTTGAACCTACCACCAGTTCCACGAAAGAAGTGGTGATCTGCTTCCATAAAACTAAACCTGCTGAAACCCTCTGAGGCAGGGCTACTGTTTCCTATGTGATTGTTATGAGTCAGAATCGACTGGATGGCAATTTCTTTTTTTAATCATAATGAGTGGTACTGCACATTTGTGAGGTCAAAAATCTAGACTTACAAATATTTTGAAACAGCACGATGTTGCCCTTACCTTATTTCACTGTATGATACATGCTAAAAATATTCATTTTCAATTTATGAATCAGATCCTATGAAAAGTGTCACAGATACTATGATGATTTTGTGAATCACAAAAATTTATAGAATGAATTGTGCCGAGAAAAAGAATGAATTTGTGAGCTTGTGTTCTTGATGCTTGTTGATCAAGTTGTGATATAATTTTACAATTACATATGTACTGTTAATTTAGACTAAATACTTTTTTTAAAAAAATAAAAGAATGCCTGCTAAATAAAGAAAAAATAAAGATAAGAAATGGCAGTATGATTTACACTTCCTCATTGATATCACAGTGCTTATGGATGAGTTAAATTTGAGGCTTCTTTGTAGAATATAAAGGAAAAGTTAACTTTTGACCTACCTAGACAGGCACAAAAATTTATGTGGAAATAGAAACTTTTCATAATACAAATCAATGATGCTCATTTTACAAATTTTTCAAAATAAAACAATACACAGAAGATTTAATTGTAATTAAGAGCAATACTATTAAAAAAGAAGAAAATTTTGTTGATACTGACAAATTTACGGTTGCATTTCAATGTGTACAATATTCCTTTAAATGTGATATATTTTATATTGAATTATGTAAGAGTGAGTGAATTAGCTTAAATAGATATAGTTTTGAAGGACATATGCTTTGGTTTCAAAGCTAAACCAGTTCTTTTTAAAAGCAATGAATCAATTTTGTCGATGAGGATATTAATAATAATATGGTGCGCAATACAGATACTGGAAAGCCATTAAAATATCTGGGAGTATTTGGATATGTGAATCCTCTTTTTCAACTGCAAGTTTTGGAAAATATAAATACAGAATAATATAAGTGGTGAAAAATTTGAATCCAAATTGACATTTGAAATCAATATAAGACACATACCAGATTTCAAAGAGTTAGTATAAAAATGTATAACATCTCATTAATAATGTTTTTCTTGATTGCATATTGGATCAATAATATTAATGATATATTCAGTTAGTAAACTATGTTATTAGCTAAATGTCACCTGT
>NW_006922433.1:17423-18042 GCF_000298275.1 Orycteropus afer afer
TTATATCACTGTAATTTATTGCTTCATTCAACCATTATTTGAGGACCTATATTTGGTATTTTCCTATGTGTTAGGAAAACAATTGTAAGTAATAAATACATCTTTTGGATCTTTCAGGGTCCCTATATCTATTTCTTATTATGTACTAAGCATTGGGGTATGCACATCATCTTACAGTAATACAGAAAGTCATGTACTGGGTAGTTAAGGAAGATATTAGCAAATAGCCAAATGAGTTGGACATCCATGTATGATGGAGAAAACTGAAAGAGAATGAGCCTCCCATCTTAATGCTGATATAAATAATTTACTAAAGCACAAGATTTCTTGAATCCATGAGAGTTTTTATAACAAGACAGCCAATGGGACAGAATTTCAAAGGGACAAATGAAGTGTTTCATCTTTGTCAGAGCACAGATGAAATAGGTGGCTGCCCAGAAAGTACAAGAAGAAGTCCAGTAAATGTTGATAAACTCCTAAAGTCTAAATGTAGGTTACTCTACCAGTTTATAATAACTGGGAGCCACATAATGAAGGGGAGTTCTCACTTGCATATTCTTCCCAAAGTGCCTCTTCCAGATGCTCAAGAGAAAGACAGGGCAGAACTAAGGAAAGATTG
>NW_006922433.1:19667-20682 GCF_000298275.1 Orycteropus afer afer
TTCTTGGAACCTTGTTATAATAATTGATTTTGTCTTCTCAAGCTTCTCTTTGAAATCTTCTTTTCAACTCTTTTATCTTGTCATTTCTTCCATTTTCTTTAGCTACTCTCCATTGAAGAGCAAGTTTCAGAGTCTCACTATTTAGAGAGGGAGAGGAAATTTTCCTCTGCCTAAGACAAATCACAGATAAAATTTCATTTGGCTGCCACTGTTAGGAGTGC
Organism: Orycteropus afer afer; assembly: GCF_000298275.1. Taxonomy (NCBI): domain Eukaryota; kingdom Metazoa; phylum Chordata; class Mammalia; order Tubulidentata; family Orycteropodidae; genus Orycteropus; species Orycteropus afer. The sequence continues at coordinate 19,889 of NW_006922433.1, forward strand.
CAAAAACATATCTATCTCCAAAACTCTGATACATAGGCCTTCAGTAAGGCTGAGGCTGGACCACCATTACAAGCCCAGAATTTAGTAACAGACAAAAATGGTTTATTGTTGCAGGGAAAGAACATGAAAGGAGAAAGAAAAGAGACCTTACATCATGGCAGAGGAGTGCAGAAGAAACTGAAAAACTGAGTAGAACAGGGAGACAGAGAAAAGCCTCCAGCCCACAAAGAACAGAAGATACAGGTTCATTTCTTAATACTTGGTCACAAAATTGCCCATGAATGGTTCACCCATTGTTTTTCTCCTACAACTCTCTTAAGGTAAATGTGAGCAATCTCCTTGGAAGATACTTGATGAAGATGCTGAAACTAGAGGATAAAAGGAACTTGGTCCATTGTTATTTCTTGAAAGAGGAAAAATAGATCTTGGACATCAAAATGACCTAGAAATAAATATTACGGTTGAGCCACTACACATTTTGTTTTCCATATAAAAGTAGTACTTCCTTAATTAATAAGGAAATGATGTTTTGAAGCAGAGAGATTTTACAGTAAAATCATGTGATATATGTTGTTAGTTGCTGTCAAGTCAACTCCAACTCATGATGAATGCATGTACAATAGAAGGAAACATTGGTTGAGATATTTTCACAATCATTGGTATGCTTGAGTCCAATATCACAGCCATTGTGTATTTTGAATCCTTTCAAACATAGAGAGGTTATCTTCCAGCATCATGTCAGATAATATTCTGTTGTGATCCATAGGGTATGACTAATTTTTGGAAGAGATCAT
>NW_006922433.1:24205-25138 GCF_000298275.1 Orycteropus afer afer
AGTCTGTGTTAGTTTAGCATATATATAATTAGTTTCTAGAAATTTATTCAGTTCTTCTTGAATTTCAAATTTGTTGGAATACAATTCCTCATAGCATTCTGTTATTATCCTTTTTTATTATTATTTGGTTCTGTTGTGACGTGGACTATTTCATTCTTAGGTGTGATATTTTTATTTTTATCTTTTTTTATTTTATTTTTTTGGTTTTTATTTCCTTTGTCAAATTTACCAGTGGTTTGTCAATTTTGTTAATTTTTTTCAAAGAACCAATGTCTAGTCTTGTTTATTCTTTTTATTCTTTTTGTTTTCTGCTTTATTTCTGCTCTTATGTACTTTCATTTCTGCTTGAGAGTCTTGGCTTTTTTTTTCCCCCTGACTGTTGGAAATGTTAGTTTAAAGTATTAGTTTTCATTCTTTCTTCTTTTTTGATATGTAGATTTATTACTCTAAACTAACTTCTGATCATTTCTTTTGCTGTGTCCCAAAAGTTTTGGTATATTTTATATTCATTCTCATTTGATTCTAGGAACTAATTCTTTTTACAATGTAGTCTATTACTCAGTAGTTTTTAAGGACAATGTTATTTACTTTCCATGTATTTGGCTTTTCCCCTAATATTTGTGTTATTCATTTCTAATTTTCTGATATATTACTGGAAAGTTTTATGAATAGCCCTGAAACACTGTTTGAGATAGTGCCAGAAGATGAGTACCCAGGTCAGAAGGCACTCAAAATATGACTAGGAAAAAGCTTCATCATCAGAGTAGAGCCTAGCTTAATGATATGGATAAAGTAGAGCTTTGGAGGTCTCCATTTGTTGAAGTGACATGACTCAATACAAGAAGAAACAGCTGCAAACATCTATTGATAATCAGAACATGGAATGTACAAAGTATATCTAGGAAAGTTGGAAGTTGTCAAAAATGAAATGGA
>NW_006922433.1:26139-29365 GCF_000298275.1 Orycteropus afer afer
TTAATTATTATAATGAAATGTGCAAAGTCATGGAGTTAGAAAGCCAAAAAGGAAGAACACACTCAGCATTTCTCAAGCTTAAAGAACTGAAGAAGAAATTTTAGCCTTGAGTTGCAATATTGAAAGGTTCTATGGATAAAATATTGAATGGTGCAGGAAACATCAAAAGAAGATGGAAATAGTACACAGAGTCACTGTACCAAAAATAATTGGTTGATGTTCATTCTTTCAGGAGGTGGCATATGATCAAGAACCAATGGTACTGAAGGAAGCTGAACTGAGGGCAGTGGCAAAAAAACAAAGCTCCATAAATTGATGGGATATCAATTGAGATATTTCAACAAATGGATGCCACACTGGAGGTACTCACTCAGCTATGCCAAGAGATTTGCAAGACAACTACCTGGCCAACTGACTAGAGAAGATTCATATTTGTAGCTATTCCAAAAAAAAGGTGATTCCACAGAATATGGAAATTATCAAACAACATCAATATGTCACACAAGTAAAATCTTACTGAAGATAATTCAAAAACAGTTGCAGTAGTATATTGACAAAGAACTTACAGAAATGCAAGCTGGATTCAAAACAGGAGATGGAATGAGGGATACCATTTTTGATGTCAGATGGATCTTCACTCAAAGCAAAGCAAAAAATACCAGAAAGATGTTTACTTGTGTTTCATTGACTTTGCAAAGGCATTCGATTGTATGGATCATAACAAATTGTGTTCAACATTGAGAAGAATGGGAATTTCAGAACACTTAATTGTGCTCATGAGGAACTTGTATGTAGATCAGGAAGCTGTAATTTGAACAGAACAAGGGGACACTGCATCATTTAAAATCAGGAAGAGAGTGCATCATGGTTTTGTTCTTTCACCATACTTATTCAATCTGTATGCTGAACAAATAATCTTAGAAGTTGGACTATATGAACAAGAATGTGGCAACAGGATTGGAGGAAGACTCACTAATAACCTGCATTATGCAGATGACACAATTTTGTTCTCTAAAAGTGAGGATACCTATTGAGATGTTTCAATAAACGGATGCCACACTGGAGGGACTCACTCAGCTGTGCCAAGAGATTTGCAAGACAACTCCCTGGCCAACTGACTGGAAAAGATCCAGTCAAAAGACTTGAAATGCTGACTTATGAAGATTGAAGACTACAGTTTGCAGTGTGGATTACACCTCAATATAAAGAAAACAAAATCTTCATAATACAACCAATAAGCAGCATCATGATAAATGAAGAAAAGATTGAAGTTGTCAAAGACTTCTTATTACTAGGGTGTACAGTCAACACCAATGGAAGCAGCAGTCAAGATATCATACGTCATATAGCATTGGGCAAATCTGCTGCAAAGGACCTCTTTTAAGTGCTGAAGAACAGAAATATTTCCTTGAAGGCTAAGGTGCACTTGACACAAGCCTGGTTATTTTCAATCACCTCATGCATGTGAGAGCTGGACAATGAAAAAGGAAGACCAAAGAAGAGTCAATGCTTTTGAGCTGTGGTATTGGAGAAGAATGATGAAAGTACCACGGACTACTAAAAGAACTAACAAATCTGTCCTGGAAGTAGTGCAGCCAAATGCTCCTTGGAAGCATGAATGGCCAGACTTCATCTTACCTACTTTGGTCATGTTGTAAAAAGGGACCATTTCCTGGAGAAGGATATCATGCTTGGCAAAGTGGAGGAACAATGAAAAAGGGGAAGGCCCTCAACGAGATTGATTGACACAGTGGCTAAAATGATGAGCTCATGTATAGTAAAGATTGTGGGGTTGGCACAGGACTGGAAATGTTCCATTCTGCTGTACGTGAGATTGTTATGAGTAGGAGACTACTCAACTGCACCTAACAACAACAACAACAACAAATTTCTAACTTTATAACCTTGAGATTGAGTACATGCTTTGTATAGTCTCATGGTTTTTAAATTTACTGAAGCTTGCCTTTTAGCCTAACATATAATCTATTCTGGAGAATGTTCCATATGCACTGGAAAAGAATTTATATTGTGATATGGTTGGCTGTATCGTTCTGTATGTATCAATGAATTCTAGTTGTTTTATTGTGTTATTTAGATCTTCTTTCTCATTGTTGAGTACTTCTGATGGTGCAGTGCTTAAGGCTTTTGACTCTTAACCAGAAAGTTGGAGGTTCAAACTCACCAGCTGTTCTGTGGAAGATGGGCAACATAATTCTTAAAGATTTACAGCCTCGGAAACCCAATGGGGTCACTATAAGTGGGAATCAACACAATGGCAATGGGTTTGTTTTTTGGTTTTTAACTCATTGTTGAGTTTCTTTCTAGTCATTCTGTCCCTCATTGAAAGTGCTATGCTAAAGTCTTATATTACTATGAAGTTGTCTGTTTCTCTTTTCAGTTCTATTGTTTGCTTAATATATTTTTGGGCTTTTACATTATGGTAATGTCCTCTTGCTGGATTTAACCTATAATCATTATATAATGTCCTTCTTTGGCCTTTATGCTGTTTTTTGCCTTTGAATTGTTATCAGAAATTAATATTGCCACTCCTGGGTTGTTTTTTTCTTTTTTGGAGGAGTTAGTGTTTGCTTGTTTTTTTTTTTCCTCAAATCTTAGGTTTTTGATTTATTTTTATCTTTGTGTCTAAGGTAATTCTCTGGTAAGTGTCGTATGATGGATCCTGTTTTCTTATCCATTCTGCCACTTTTTCTTGATTGATCCATTTAACCCACTTACATTCAGTACCATTAGTGATATGTATGAATTTACTTCTGCCACTCTGTTTTTAATTTTTATTGTGGGGTTGATGATTTTGTTACATTTATTTTCCTGGCTGCATTCTTTGGTTTTTAGATTTTTTTTTTTTTTATTTTCATCATTGCTGTTGATTTTATGTTTACTAAATCCTTATGATGTTCTTCCTCCTTGTTTTCATTAGAAGGTTTATTAATTTTCTTTGTGCCTATTCTGTAATTTATTTTTAACTTCCTATATTAAAATAATCTGATCTATCTTAATATTATCCTGATCTCCTCTCCCTTTGGAAGTTCTGTACTTATACAAATTATTCCCTCCTTTTGCTTTTTAGTTGTCATAATTCACTGATTGAGGTTTGTGATAGTTAAAGTTGTATGTCAGCTTGGCTGAGCCTGGTTTTGAGTGGCCAGGCAGCTGGATATAGTTATTCCCCATGGTGAGATTGGTGATCAATTCCATGGTGGAATCT
>NW_006922433.1:29915-31089 GCF_000298275.1 Orycteropus afer afer
GAGGTGGTAACACTACAGAAGTAGATTGCTCCTTCCAAAGAGCAGCTGGTGGGTGTGAATCGCCAGTCTTCTGGTTAGCAGTCAAATGCCTTAGGCACTATGCCACCAGAGCAAGGTTTCTAGTGCCTTATTTTCAGTATCCTTTCATTTGATGTTCAGAATTGCAGGATTATCATCTGTATCTGTTTCACTTCAATTTTGAGTCTTTCTTGTAGTGAACTGGGCACAATGTGTCATCAGGATGCTATCTTGTCTCCTTCCTCAGTATGTGGCTTTTTGTGACTGTTTTTTTTTACTTAACAAAATGATTCCACATTTCACTCCTGTTTCCTGTGTCTGGTATGTGGTATGTGTATGCATGTGTATATATTTGTGTGTTTCTTCATGTGTGTATATGTGACTGTGGATTTTGTTTTTTGTTAATTTGTTTTAGATCCTGAGTTGTTGACTTTCTCATACACAGTGATCTTTCATTTTTACCATTGTTTATTTAATAGAATTTAATTTATATCTGAGTGTTGTAGTATAGTTTTCCTCTGCCTCATACATATTAATAATGGAGTACTTTATCCACTGAAAAGTCTTAACAATCATTTTCTTCATTCCTCTTGTAGTAGATCCAATGTGGATGTTTTGTGACTTTTTTGTTTATTTTTCTAAGTGACTTTTTTTTTTTTTTGCAGCAGTAATTATCATTAATTATATGTAGATAATACAGAGTTATTTGAATAACTTACCAAATTCTTGGTTTAATACTACTAGATTCTGTTGATGCAGTATTGTTAAGTTTAATTACTAATTATTGCCTTCCATATTTTTGTCTTGAAGGTGGAGTGAGAAAGTGAGAAGAGATAGAGTTTCTTCTGATGCTGTAATTTTTTTTCCTGTTTGTTTCTGAAGGTTCTATATTTTCTACTGTGCTTTTCTTACCTCCTTTATTATCTTCAACATAAAACTCCCGAATAAAGCCTCCTCTTCATGTTGCCTATATCATCTTCAAAAGTGATACTTTTACAAGGCTTCCCCACTGACTCCCTCACATGTTTAAGGCCCTTTGTTTTGATTTTCCAATAGCCATGTTTTGATCCACAGGTACCTGGCATGTTCCAATTTTTTTCCATTATTCTGTGTGGGCCTTTTTCCTTTGTTGTTGTTATTGTTAAGTGCTGTCGAG
>NW_006922433.1:35245-38744 GCF_000298275.1 Orycteropus afer afer
AAATAAACACTTTTACAAAGGACCAGAAAAGAACTTCACTGCTGGTGAGTCAATCCTGACTCATAGCATCCCCTCATTGGGTTGAGGCGGCATCTCTACCGAAGCAGTCCAATCTTCCTTCCCAGGATTGGCTTGTGGGTTTGAATGGCCAGCCTTCTTGTTAGCTGTTAAATGCCTTACAAAAGATGGGGAGGGGGGGGCCTAAAATCACTGCCATCCAGTGGAATTCGACTCATAGCAACCTCTTCTTGTGTTTCTGAGTCACTATCTCTACTGAAGTAGATTGCCCAAGCTTAATTCTAATGTATCCCTTTCTTGTTCAGACATTTGACTGATTTAAAATATTGTAGCTATGGACTATGTTTTTGAGGTATCAATTACTAGTACTCACCAATGTATCTGGCTCTCTTTTCTTGTGCAAATGAGAGACTGAATTCCAAGATTATTTTAATTAGATAGGGCCATATGTCCTTCTGCCATAAAAATGTGAATGGAAGAAATGTTCCATTTATAGACTAAGACAGTAAATAAGTCACTAGAGAATTCCATTATTTTGCTGTTCCCCTCAAAAAGCAGTCATGGAGTAGGTTTTCTCTTTTAAAATTTAAGCCACAAGATAGCAGTGGTTTGAATCACCGAGTCTCCCCATGGAAAAATTTCTTTGGAGAAATATTTGAACCCAAATGAAGTTAGCATGAGCAAGAAATAATATCTTTACTCTATTTTGTTGCTGAGATTTTTATGCTGTGTGTTGTTACAGGATAGGTCTAGCCTATACTGACAAATACATGTAGAGATTGGAACAACTTTCTCAGAGCAAACATGGCTATCTAGATCTCCATGTTTTATAGAAAAAAAAAAAAAGATACAACTTAAATAACAATTACATTCATTATCTTTCTAAGTGGGAAAAGAAGTAAAAGGAATGTCTTATCTGTAATGTAATTAGCAAGTTGAAAGTTTCTTACATCCCTTTGGAATAAAAGAAAATGGTGTCAAATTACCATGCGTATGGCAGTTTGTCATACTATGGAAGTCTGCTGATGTTCGAAGCTGTGCCATAGGCATTTCGAATATCAGCAGGGTAATGCAAAGTGGGCATGTTTCAGTAGAGTTCCAAAACTAAGACAGATGAGGAAGAGGACTCAGTTATCTATTTCTGAAAATATTGTCCAGTGAAAATCTAATGAATAGTGGCAGAACATTATCTTATATAGTGTAGGAAGGTGAACCACACATATTGGAAGACACTCAAAATGTGACGGGACGAGCTGCTTCCTCAAAGTGGACTTGACCTTAATGAAATGGATGGAGTAAAACTTTTAAGCCTCATTTGCTGATGCGACATGACTCAAAGTGAGGAGGCATAGCTGCAAAAATCCAATAATAATTGAAACATGGAAAGTATGAATCTAGGAAAATTGGAAATTGTCTAAAATGAAATGGAACACATAAAGATCAATATTTAAGCATTAGTGAGCTGAAATGGATTGATATTGTTCATTTAAAATGGGACAATCGTATGATCTACTGTGCTTGGAATGGCATATTGAAGAGGAATGAGACACATTCATGATCAAAAGTAACATTTCAAGACCTATCCTGAAGTACAGTGCAATAGTGATAGAATAATATCCATATGCCTACAAGGAAAGATTGATGTAACTGCACTCTGATGTTGAAAAGAATACTGAACATACCATAGAATGCTAGAAGAATGAATAAATCTGCCTTGGAGAAAGTACAACCAGAATGCTCCTTAGAAGTGAGAATAGCCAAACTCTGTCCCTTATCCTTTGGTCATGTTGTAAGAAGGGACCAGAACTTGGAGAAGAATATCATGCTTGCTAAAGAAGAGGGTCATCAAAAAAGATGAAGATCTTCAATGAGGTAGATTGACACAGTGACTGCAATGATGGGCTCAAATATAGCAAAGATTGTGAGGATGGCACAGTATCAGGCAGTGTTTTGTTCTGTCGTACATAGGGGCACTATGAGTCAAAACTAACTCGTCTGCACCTAACAACAAACCACCAAATAAAAACGACACACTGTTCAAACTAGAAATATTCAAGTTGATTTCATATCTGGGAGAAAAGTGGACCACTACCACCACCCACTGCCATAGAGTCAATTCTGACTCACAGTGGCCCCATAGGGTTCCCAGTGCTATAAATCTTTTTGGAAGCAGATTGCCTTGTCTTTCTCCCATGGAATGACTGTTAGTCATCAAAGGTCGGCCTTTGTTTAGCAGCTGAAAGCCTAAATTACTGCACCCAAAAGAATGGTCAGGTAATATTTACACAATGTGTTTTCTCTGAAAGACTTATTAGACACTGGACAGTTGTGAGCAATTCTTCATAAGAACTTTGCAGACCTCCAAATTTGTGGAAAAAAATCTAACACATAAAGAATTACAGCCTTAGAAACTCAATGGGGGTCTCTATGAGGCTGAATCGACTCAATGGCAGTGAGTTTGGAATTTTGAGTTTACATTCTAATATACCACTATATTAATTACCACTAATGTATTGCATTATCAATTGTGAACTTTAGTTGAATTGGCAAACTCAAAGCAATATCAGTTATGATTGTGACAGTGGTTGTGTTATGCATGTGTTATGTATATATATTTATTCACTACATACAGCATGAATGCATATTTAGAAAAATATTTTCTTTCTATATTACATGGTTTCATTATTACTGAAATTTGTTCTGCTTTTGGCTCATGACTGTGTCTTTTTTGCCTTGGTAGGAATACTTTCTCAGTTATGAAGTCAACTGATACCTCCTTTCCTATTAACTTCACATTATGTAAATTAAAATGCTTTTAAAAATTCTTAAACCAGTCTTTGCTCATAAAACTCATTGCTTCAGACACTATGTTGGTATGTTTAGGACCTGTGGTTACCTGTAAACATTTTTTATAGGCTTATGGCTTCTTCTTAAATATTACCATTCAGAACCACAAGTTTTCTATGCACATTTTCAAACTACACATTTATTATCATTTCAACTGGCATAAATTATTCTCTTTAACTTACAAACTTATTTTCTCTTGGAAGAACATTTTATTTAATATTTTCTATCTTGAGCTTTATATGGAATAGAGTTATCTAATTCATAGTTAGATTTATTAAAACCATCCATATTCTCATTAAATCTTGTTTCATTTTCATATCTTTCAAGAAGTGTTATTTTGATAATTGTGGTGATTCTTAAAAATATTTATTATTAAAATTATTTACTTATTTTGCAGCTAACCCAAAGTACAGAAAGGAGGGAAGGATAAATTGGGATGTGTAAAGCTATATTTAAACACTATAATTTAACTTTTCTCATTAGGTAAATGAAACAATCCTATAATACATTCTCTGGTTGCCAGAAAAATTACCAATATATAAATATTAAAAATTGTAAACACATAGGTATATTAATGTTCATATATCATAGAATGACATAGCTCCTACCCAAAGCTAAAAGAAAGTTGTTTTTT
>NW_006922433.1:39039-67978 GCF_000298275.1 Orycteropus afer afer
CACTCCTTGGAAGGAAGGTTGGGCAATCCTACTTCTGTAGTGATACTGCCTCGGAAACCCAAGGAGTGGTCGCTATGAGTCGGGGCCGACTCGACCGCACATAACAACAACAACAACATTATTTATTTTATGTATCTATTTTACATGAAGAAAGAGATACAAAGATAATTATTTAAATATGGAATATTTAAATATTTTATTGAAAAATAAATATACTATCAATATTTATATTCATTTGGGTACTACATTACTATAACACTGATTTATAGAGCAGGTTGTCTTTTCTCAACTAATTGATCACCATTGAGAAGAGGATCATAACATTCATAACTTACTGAAATATTATACTTCCAATGTTTTTGAAGACTGTTTTATGCTTCAAATCAGTAACAGCAATATCTTCAAGTACTTTTGAAATGAAAATTAAATCTGTCAGAAATTTTAATTATATATTTTTAATCCAGAGTTTCTATTTATGATACTGGGCTAATACAGAGTAGTTTCTGACATAGAGTGTGGAAGTTTCTGGTACAGAATGTGGAAAGCAACAAACAATATCATTAATATCACATGCAAGTAAAATCTTAGTAAAGATAATTCAAAAAACGGTTGCAACGGTGTATCAACAGAGAATTTCCAGAAATGCAAGCTGGATTCTGAACAGGACATGAAACAAGGGATATCATTACTGATATCAGATGGACCTTGGCTGAAATTCAGATCTTTCTGATACCAAATCCTGTGAACTTTTCATTATTCTATGCTATCACAAATTGTCATGATAATTATGGAAAAGAATAGAACCACATTATGGTAAAAGGCTATGCTTCTTTGCATGGTGTTACGTTGTAGAGATTGCAGTCAATGACTTGAATAAAAATCTGCATGAATTGTTAAAAGAAAAATAAATTTGTTCTGTAAACCTTCCCCAGAATCACAATATATTTTTAAAGGTTGTGTTCTAGATAATACTATGTGGATTCATAGTTTAAACATTCTACTTTGTAACACTTGTTATACAAATTAAATCTATAATATAATGTAATACGAATGTTAAAATTGGCAGTTATTCTATTTTTAAAAATCTTCAAAAATTAGTTAATAATAACCTTAATGGAAGAATTCCTCTTTGATCATGTAAATGCTATTTAGAAACAATATGAAGGATTAGGATATTTGCATTTTAGATTATTAAATGCACTGGATGTGTTATGATTATTACCATATCCATGTCTGTTTCTAAACTAGCTGTGGTAATTAAGGTTATGTGTCAACTTGACTTGGCCTGGTTTTGAGTGGCTGAGCAGCTGGATATAGTTATTCTCCATGACGAGATGATTGGTAATCAATTTCATGGTGCAATTTACTGCAGCAGCTGAGTAGCTGCCTTCGGGATGGGGTCTGTTTGTCCTATATAAGGAGAATTTTGAGAAAGGTATCTGCAGCTCTTTTGGCACATGTGGACCTTGCATGGACTGAGTCTTCATTAAGCAACGTGCCAAGCCCTGCTGATCTTGGGACTTTTTCTGTACTTGAACTAGTGGCCTGCTGTGTTGTTTGATAATCTTGGGACTGTACATTTTTACTTGTAGACCTTGGGTTTGCCAGCTCAGCAGTTGGCAGATGCTTGAGTAAAGAAAGTCTCCAGCTTCAGTGGGCTGGGAGCAAGAGGAAGAGCTGGAGTCCAAGGTCGAGTGGCTTTCACCCAGCCCCTAGAGCCTGGCACTTTGAACTCAGAATTCTAATCTCCTAAACTGTAAGAGAATAAATCCCTGTTTGTTAAAGCCACCCATTTGTGATGCATTTTCTTTTAGAGCAGCACTAGAGACTGAAACACTAGCTGTATTATGTTTAATTATTATAATCTTTAGGATGCATCCTATTAGTATAGCTCTATACTATGCTCAGTAATCAAACAAAGGAGAATCATATACTTATTCAGAAATTATTAGATATTAGTATGTTGTTAATAGATTGTTTTCTAAAAATAACTTTGTATTAATTTATATTGTTAGCAAACAAAGGTCTGCTCAAATCTAGTCCACAGCTTGTTTCTGTAAATAAAGATTTATTGTTGTCATTGTTAGGCTCTTGGGTCAGTTCTGACTCATACTACCACATGCACAACAGAAAGTAATGCTGCCTGGTCGTACACCATCTTCACAATTATTGTTATGTCAGAGCCCACTGGTGCAGCCACTATGTCAATCTGTCTCATAGAGGGTCTTCCTCTTTTTCACTGACCCTCTTCTTTATCAACTGTGGTGTCTTTCTCCAAGGACTGGTCCCTCCTGATAATGAGATGATGTCTCACCATCCTTTTTCCTAAGCAGCATTCTGGCTGTACTTCTGCCAAGACAGATTCATTGCTCCAGCATTCCACACTCTATTCTTCTCCAACATAATAATTGAAAGGTATCATTTTTTTTCAGTCTTCTTTATTCATTCCCCAGCTTTTGCACGCTTAGGAGGTAATCAACAACACCATGGCTTGTCAGGTACACCTTTCTCTTCATAGTGACCCCTTTGCTTTTTTAATGCTTTGAGGTCTTTTTGCAGCAGATTTGCCCAATGCAATATGTTCTTTGCAACAATGGCCATTAATTGTGGAGCCAAGGAAAATGAAATCCTTGACATCTTCTATCTTTTCTCTATTTATTGTGATGCTGCTGAATTGTCAAATTGTGAAGATTTTTGTTTTCTTTCTGTTGAGGTATAATTCATACTGAAAGCTGTATTCTTTGATTTTCATTGGTAAATGCTTCATGTCATCTTCACTTTCAGCAAGCAAGGTTGTGTCATCTGCATATTAAAGATTGTTAGTGAGTCTTCCTCCAATCCTGATGCCACATCTTCACATAGTCCAGCTTCTCAGAGTATTTGTTCAGCATACAGATTGAATTAGTATGGTGAAAGTATGCAACCCTGACACATACTCCTCTTGATTTTACGCTCTGCAGTGTAAAATTCCCTTGTTCTGTTTGAACAATTGCAACTTGGTCTAAGTACAGGTTCCCTACGAGCACAGTGAAGTGTCCTGGAATTCCTATTCTTTGCAGTGCTATCTATAATTTCTTGTGATCCATCAAACACAGGGAAACATCTTTTTGTTATTCTTTTCTTTCAGCTAAGACCAATCTGACATTAGTAATGATATCCCTCATTCCATGCTCTTTTCTGAATCCAGTTTAAATTTGTGGCAGTTACCTGTCCACGTACTGCTACAACCATTTTTTAATTATTGTCAGATGCATGTGCAGCTGGGATTTGAAATACCATTGGCACACTTTCCAGAATCACAGCAACACACAAGCCAGAAGATTACAACTGACAGATGAGTGGTGCCATAGGTATTAAACCAAAAACCAAACTCACTGCCATCCAGTAATTTCTGACTCATAGCAACCCCTCCTTGGGTTTCTGAGATAGGATAATGTCATCTCTGGTGATGTAGTGCCTAAGGCATTTGACTGCTAACCAGAAGGCTGGCAGTTCAAACCCACCGACCACTCCTCAGAAGGAAGGTTGGGCAATCTACTTCCATAGAGATAAAAAAAACACTCACTGCCTTGGAGTCATTTCCGACTCATAGCGACCCCTCCTTGGGTTTAAGAGGTGGTATCTCTACAGAAATAGATTGCCCAATCTTCTTTCCAAGGAGTGGCTGGTGGGTTTGAATCACCAGCCTTGTGGTTAGCAGTCAAATGGCTTTGAAAACTAGAAAATAAATTTAAAATTAAGATTACATATATATTTATAAAACAGATCTTAGCATAAATTTCTACAAATATTTTGGGCATACCTTTTAGGAAATAAAAGGTATAAGAAACAAAATGGCCTCCAGCAGTTTAAAGATAGACATTTCCCCTGGGATCATGCCTGTAGGAAGAACCATATTAAATATTGTCAATCTTATGAGTCCTCCATGCTCATCAGTCTGTGATGGCTTTTATGCAGCAAATTTAGGCACCATGTCCTATGGACTGAAATTCTTCACAGCTGCCAAATATTACTAGATATTCTAAATTAATTTTTTCCCCATTAACTATATGTATATTATGGAAATGGTATATTCTACTGATAATAAAAGGGAAGAGAAAAAATTCCATAAATATTCAAAAGATTAGTTTTTGGCATCAAAGAGAAAGGGACTATGGCTAAAACCTAGTCTGCTTAGTGACAGGGTTAAAGACTATACATGTGAACAGATAATACATTTTCATCTTTATAAAAATTATGAAACATATTCATATTGTAAATGATTGATTTCAATACAATTATCACTGACTTCTTTAGTGTTTTTGAAATATGTAAGCCCTTTCTTTGTGTCCACAGATAGTCTAGAATTTGGAATTTTGCCCTGAAAATACCCACCAAGAATGTCTACTATAGCATTTTGATCAATTAAACCTTCAATGCTAGAAATTCTATAACAAGAAACAAAAATGCTTGCATTTCAAAAAGACTTTCACATTTCAGTTATTGACTGCTACCCAGACATTTCATACAACTGTCTAAACCATAAAACCAAAGGCACTGTCAAGTCAATTCTGACTCACAGCAACCCCCATTGGGTTTCTAAGGCAGTAAATATTTAGGGAAGTAGATCTACCCGTCTTCCTTCCACAGAGCAGCTGCTGCTTTTGAACCACCACCCTTCTGGTTAGCCATAAAATCCCTTAGGCACTGTGCCACCAAGCAACTATATAGCTTCCTAAAATTTCTGGGTAAAATTATAAGACCTGCGGCAAGAAATATAAAATATAAAAATTTTCACTCACTGCTACAGAGAGATTGCCTTCACATGATTCAATAAGTATGAAAGTGAAAATAGTAAGCTGAAACAAATGACTGTTGTTGCTGTTATGTACCGTTGTGTCGACCTCAACTCATAGCGACCTCTCCTTGGGTTTCCGAAGCAGTATCACTATAGAAGTAGGATTGCCCAACCTTCCTTCTGAGGAGTGGCTGGTGGGTTTGAACCGCCAGCCTTCTGGTTAGTGGTCAAGTACCTTAGGTACTATGCTACCAGAAACAAATGACTAGATAATTTATATTTAAGATTTCCCACCAAGATTATATAAATACTTATTTTTTCTTTGTTCCAGTTGTTGAATTTTAGTAAAACAAAAGTAATAAATAAGATCTTTTTTGGATTATATGCTTAGAAAATTCATAACAATTTGATCTCTTAAAAATTAATTGTGTAAAATAACATTCTTTTTTTTTTTTTTCTTCAAACAGGAAGGCATAATAAAGATCTTGTGCCAAAGGGGCCGGGAGGCTACATCTTCTGACCTCCTCTAAGTGCATAAGAGGGAGACCAAATCACCCTCAATATCCCAAGACCTATTCTAGCAAGGCCAGGCATGCTGCCTCCCTCCAGTCCTTTCATCAACCCCGACATCAACCGTTCCTCCCACTGCACCCACCACCTTTCTGCTGAGTTCAATAATTCACTGCAGTGGCCATAAAGAACTCACAAATTAAGGTGTTTAATAGGGAAGCACCAGGCTACAATTCAAGTTCAGGAACAATACTCAGTCTCTCTCAGCCCGTCATCTCTCAACCAACAGTCTCTCACAGTCTCTCTCCCAGCAGTGCGTGTCTCTTGTTGTCTCTCTCAACAATGTGTGTCTCTTGTGTCTCTTTCCCAGCAGTGTTTCTCTCAGGAGTGCATTTCTGTCAGCAACACGTCCTTCTCAGCCAGCAGTCAGAGAGAGATCTCTCCCTCTAGGAGGCCTCCTTTTGAGCCTGGCAGAGTGGCCAAACGAACCAATCATAACATCAGAATTCTAAGCACCTGAGAGAGAGTGAACTTCCCAGAACATTGCTTTGTGTCACTCTCAACAGAAATACCCCAGGTGGATAACTTTTATAATCAAGAGCTCCTCAGTTGCTCACAGCAAATAGCTCCACTGAGTTTACAAAGACTTATGGCTAGAAAAGCCATGCCAGGTAATTTACTACACCGCACCTGGCGTGAAGTATTATATTTTCATATTGCAGTATCTCTCAGGGTAAATATACATACCAGCCAAGAAAATATACATGGGTACAAAGATGAAAGAAATAAGATGGGCTTATTAAAAGGTGCTAACTCGCATAGAATGAAGAAGATAATTTTCCTGAATTTCATTTAATATTGATTTGTTTTATAATTTCTATAAATTTATTCATGGGAGATATTTTTACTAGAAAATAATTAAATTGTTATTTTTCCATCCTAATAAATGAACTTCTAGCAAGAAATGAAAATGTGTAATCATAACCCAATGTGTCTTTGGTATGTGTTAGTGTAATTCAGGGACATATTTTAGGTTAGATAAAAATATCCCAGAATTTTTAACATAATTTTCAAAGTTATATAAATACTTTTCCTTACTTATCTAATTCAAGTGAATTGCTCTAAAATTTGTTTTAAATTAGTAAAGAGTTTTCAGATGAGATTTATAGATTAAATCTAAGTGTGTATTTTTTTTTCAGAATTCTTTTCCAAATAAAATAGAATCAATATATCATAGATTTCATTTTACTTTGGTATATAGCCTGATGCAAGAAATGTTAATTTTCAATAGTAAAATTACATTATAAATCATGTGATATTTATAGATATTTTTCATCTCAAATGTATAATGTATTCAGCCAAATTTTGACAAAGAATTTGCCAATCTGTAACCATCAATGGATTAAGGCTAGCATTGATTTTTAAGTGGTGGTATCATATTTGCTTATTGTTGGATTGACCTATATTTTTGTTCCAAACCACAAGTTACTTTTCTATCCATCATACAAGAGGTGCAATCAGCATAGCAAATGAATAAGCCCATCTGGCAAAATGTCACAATATCTATAAAAACATGTGAAAGTTTAGTATACAGACCTCAAATGTTTCTGTTGCCATGGACAAGCTACTCTCTTATTTTTAGCAATAATATCTTTCTATAAAAGAAAGATGGACTGGCATGCACTTGGAGGATTTTTCACTTACCTTGAGTTATCTACCTACTACAATTATGGACACTGCAAGTTCACATATGTTTAGCTAAGATGAAATACTTTGAGCATCATCTTATCCTACTGAGCATCATTAGTTCTTTTATTGTAGGGTAATCTTAGAGAAGTGAAAATTCTGGGTAAACATTTCACAATAACAATATGGGCTTGCAGGAAGGTTTTAAAAATACCCAGTGATAATAATTATAACCAGAATAAAAATTGTATTACAAAACCTACACTTAAAACCAGATTCAGGTGTGCTCTCTCCAAATAGCAGGAGTTCAGGGCTATTTTGGATTAATATGCATTATACACACTCTGCAGATTAAGCTAAAGAGCCTGGGAAATGGATGGCCAATGAACCACTTTATCTGTACTCTGCAGATACCTTGAGTAGTATGCCACCTGCAATATAATTACAATTCTATTTTGATGTAGGCAGTGCCAGAGTAGCTAAAATCATTTTTATTTCTTCTGAGAATTTCCCACAGAGAAATGCAAGGTAAGACAATCTATTTTAAAAACAATATATGTTCTTAGAATTTAAGTAGTAAAATGTAATCATAATTCAGAAACAACTAATTTTTCCTTCAACAGAAAATGGAACTGTGAGGAATAGTAAGAAAATTACATGTAACATCATGACAGGCCCTAGATTTTTGTTAATGAGCTGCTATGGTGATTTTCTAAATTGATATCACTCAAATATGTTTGGCTTCTTAAAATATGTTTTCATGTATTATTATTTTTTCTTTTTTCCTACACATTGACCTGAATTATTGGGCTGAAACAATTAGGAAGTAGAGAAGAAAATGTATCTTGGCCTCAATAATTGAGACATTTTGAAGAATTTCATGTACATATGAATATATATATATATATATATATATGCGTATACAAGTATTTTACATGTATTCAAATGTGATTTTTTTGTAAATCAATAATCCCATTATGTTTTAATGTAACATGATAAGATTATCAAATTACAAAAAAATTGAATGTGATATTTTATCAAATATGATATTTTATCAAATATGATATTTTATCAAATATTTGACTGCATGTAAAATAGTTGTATGACAGATAAGCAGAAGGCTGGCAGTTCAAACCCACCTGCCACTCCTCGGAAGGATGACTGGGCAATCTACTTCCATAGATACTGCCTTTGACCCCAAGAAGGAGTTGCTATGGGTTGGATCTGACTTGATGGCAGTGAGTTTGATTTCTTGGTTATTATGTTTTAAAAAGCTATGAAAAGCTTTGGCATTTGTGGTGGTCAGAAATGACCACCAAATATGTATATAAGTAAATCAATAGAACCGATGAATATGTTAAGGCATTCTGGTGGTGTAGTGGTTAATGCATTCAGCCGCTAACCAAAAGATTGGTAGTTCAAACCCATCAGCTACTCTGCAGAGGAAAGGTGAGTCAATCTACTTCCATCAAGATTTACAGTCTTGGACTCTATGGAGCAGTTCTATTCTGTCCTATAGGGCTGATATGAGTTGGAAATGACTCAGTGGAAGTGGATATATAAATATGTTACTTTCATAAGGCAAAAAGAACTTTGCAGTTGTAGCTAAGGTTAAACTCAAAACCAAACTCACTGCTATCTAGCCAATTCCAACTCATAGCAATCCCTGATGGTTTTCTGAGTCTGAAAATCTTTATGGAAATATATCACCCTATCTTCCTTCAGCAGAGCGCTGGTGAGTTTGAAGCACTGACCTTCTGGTTAACAGCCAAATCCCTTATCCATTACATCACTAGAGCTTCCTGTAACTGAGATTTACCTATTTTATTTGTTTTAAGTGTTTAAAATTATTATTTTAATTTAGAATTTGACTCCAGATAAAATAGATTGGTGGACCTAGTCTAATAGCAAGAGTGCTTACAGGCAGAGAACATTCTAGAATGGAGTCAAAGAGATGAAGTAGAAGGAGAAATCAGAGAGATTCAAAGCAGGAGATGGGCAAGAGCCACTGTTGCTGGAGAGGGTCATGGAAAGCATGATAAGAAATAGGGTCAGCATCTAGAAACAAAGATAGACCTCTTGCTGACAGCCTGTGAGAAAAAAAGGGACCTCAGTGCTATAATCACAAGGAACTTGATTTCGCCAAAAATTTAAATGAATTTGGTAGCAAAAATATTCCCTGAAATCTCTAGTAAGGAATGTGTCGGTGCTAACACCTTGACTTTAGTCTTATGAGACCCTAATCTCATACTAAATTCTGGCCAAAAAAAATTGTGAGAAAATAAATTTATGTCACATTGTCACATTATGCCATGAATTTTGCAGTGATATTTTTTATTCTGCAATAGAGAACTGATACACAGTTTCCATGTGATGGTTGAAAGGAACCCTAATTTAACAAGTCTATTTCTTTTTTTTTTTTACATGTTCATTAGCTATCCCGGTGATAGCATAATGTAAGGGATTATACTTAACTGTAGGAACACGGCCCAAATGGAAGAGCATCCAGTCACTACTATATCTCTTGCTTTCTAAATTGCCCAGTCTAAACTTATACTGGAGTAGTATAGGTACCTGTATCTCCACCTCCTCCTTGCCTAAACATCTTGATCAAATTCCAAAAAATATATACAATGTTTTAGTGAAGTTGAAGACTAATCTTGTCACTCTTCTTTTCCCTTACA
This sequence comes from Orycteropus afer afer, assembly GCF_000298275.1. Lineage (NCBI taxonomy): Eukaryota > Metazoa > Chordata > Mammalia > Tubulidentata > Orycteropodidae > Orycteropus > Orycteropus afer. Next base: position 48,697 of record NW_006922433.1, read on the forward strand.
CAAGAACAGAAAGAGGAAAATAAAATATAAACTAAATAAAGATATGTATTATTAAGATCCTTGTTGTTGTTGGTGTCAGGGGCTGATGAGTCTTCTCTGACTCATAATGTCCCCATGCACAGCTGAAAGAAACACTGCCAGGACCTGTGCCAGCTCTCTATCACTGCTATACTTGAGCCTATCACTGCTGCCACTGTTTCAATCCATCTCATTGAGGGTCTTCCCCTCTTTCATCGACCCTCCACTTTACCAAGCATGACTTCCTTCTCCAGAGAATGGTCCCTTCTGATAACATGACCAAAATAGGTAAGATGAAGCCTGGTCATTCTTGCTTCCAAGGAGCATTCCAGTTGCACTTCTTCCAGGACAGATCTGTTAGTTCTTTTAGCAGTCCATGGTAGTACCTTCAGCATTTTCCACCAGCACCAAAACTCAAAAGCATCAACTCTTTTTCCGTCTTCCCTATTCATTGTCCAGCTCTCACATGCATATGAGGCAAATTAAAATACCATGGCTCATGTCAGGCTCACCTTAGTCTTCAAGAAGACATCTTTGCTCTCCAGCACTGGAAAGAGGTCCTTTGCAGCTGATTTGTCCAGTGCTATATGTCCTCTGATATCCTGAATGCTGCTTCTATTGATGTCGATTGTAGAACCAAGCAATCTGAAGTCTTTGACAACTTCAATCTTTTATCCATTTATCTCGATGCTGCTTATAGGTCCAGTTGTGAGGATTTTTGTTTTCTTTATATGGAGGTGTAATACATACTGCAGACTATTCTTCAACCTTCATCAGCATGTGCTTCAAGTCATCCTCACTTTTAGCAAGCAAAGTTGTGTTGTCAGAGTAGAGCAGGTTGTTAATAATTCTTCTTGTAATCCTGATGCCACACTCTTCTTCATATAGTCCAGCTTCTCTGATTATTTGCTCAGAGGACATATTGAATAACTATGGTGAAAGAATACAACCCTGCTGCACTCCCTTTTTGATTTTAAACCATGCAGTGTCCTGTTGTTCTGTTCGAATGACAGTCTCCTTGTCCTTGTATATGTTCCTCATGAGTACAATTAAGTGTTCTGGAATTCTCATTCTTCTCAATGTTATACATACTTTGTATGATCCACACAATCAAATGATTTGCATAGTCTATAAAACACAAGAAAACATCTTTCTGGTACTCTTTGCTCCGAGCCCATGATCCATCTTACATCAGCAATGATATCCCTCATTCCACATCCTCTTCTGAATCCAACCTGCACCTCTGGAAGTTCTCTGTAAATATACTGATGTGACCATTTTGTGAATTATCTTCAATAAGATTTTACTTGCATGAGATATTATTGATATTGTTTGATAATCTTCACATTCTGTGGAATCACCTTTCTATGCAATGGGTACAAATATGTATTTCTTCCAGTCAGTTGACCAGGCAATTGTCTTCCAAATCTCTTGGCATAGCTGACTGAGTGCTTCCAATACAGCATCCCTTTGTTGAAAAATCCCAGTGGGTATTCTGTCAATTCTGGAGCCTTGTTTTTTGCCAATTCCTTCAGTGCAGCTTTGAATTCTTCCTTCAATAACATTGGTTCTTGATCATATGCCACCTCCTATCTTTTTTTTTTTTTTTTCAATGCTTCCTGCATCATTCAAAATTTTTCCACAGAATCTTTCAATATTGTAACTCGTGGTTTAAAGATTTTCCTCAGTTCTTTTACCTTGAGGAATGCCAAGCGTGTTTTTCCTTTTTGTTTTCTAAGTCCACGTCTTTGAATGTTTCATTATAGTAATTGTTTATCTGCTTGTACTGCTCTTTGAAATAATCTGTTCAGCTCTTTTATCTGGTCATTTCTTCCATTTGCTTTAGCTAATCTCTGCTCAAGGGCAAGTTTCAGATTCTCTTCTGACATCCATTTTGCTCTTTTCTTCCTTTCTTATCTTTTAAATGACCTCTTGCTTTCTTCACAGATGATGTTCTTGATGTCATTCCACAATTCTTCTTGCTTTTGGTCATTGGTGTTCAATGCATCAAATCTATTCTTTGATAGTCTCCAAATTGAGGAGGGATATATTCAAGGTCATATTTTGGCTCTTGTGGACTTGTTTTAATTGTCTTCAACTTCAAGTTGAACTTGCATGTGAGCAGTAGATGGTCTGCTACACAATCTGCTCCTGTCTTTGTTTTGGCAAAAGATATTGAGTTTTTCCATTGCCTCTTGCCACAGATGTAGTCAATCTGATTCCTATGTACTCAATCTGGAGAAGTCCATGTGTATTGCTGCCATTTGTGTTGTTGAAAAAATGTATTTGCAACAGATAAGTCATTGGTCTTGCTAAATTTTATCATGTGATCTCTAGCCTTATTTCTGTCACCAAGGCCAATTTTTCCAACTCCCAGTGATTCTTCTTTATATCCAACTTTTGTATTCCCATCACCAGTGATAATTAACCATCTTGATTGCATGTTCAGTCAATTTCAGACTGCAGAAGTTCATAAAAATCTCCAATTTCCTTATGTTTGGCTTTGGTGGTTGGTGCATAAATTTTAATAATAATAGTATTAACTGGTCTTCCTTGTAGGTGTATGGATATTATCCTATCAGTGACAGCATTGTACTTCAGGACCGATCTCGAAACATCTTTTGTGATGATGAATACCATGTCATTCCTCTTCAAATTGTCATTCTCAACGTAGTAGATCATATGGTTGTCTGATTCAAAATGGCCAAAACCTGTCCATTTCAGCTCACTAATGCTAACCAGAAGGACGGCAGTTCAAACCCACCAGCCACTCCTAAGAAGGAAGATTGAGCAATCTACCTCTATAGAGATACCACCTCTGAAACCCAAAGAGGGGTCACAGTGAGTCAAAATCAACTCTATGGCAGTGAGGTAAGGCCTAGGATATCAGTCTTTATGTGTTCCATTTCACTTTTGAAAACTTCCAATTTCCCTAGTTTCATACTTTGTACGTTCCATGTTCTGGTTATCAGTGGATGCTTGCAGCTCTTTCTCCTCAATTTGAGTCCCATCATGTCATCAAATTGAGGTCTTGCTTTACTTTATCCATACCATTAAGGCTTGTTCTACTCTGATGAGGCAGCTCTTTCCCAGTCTTATTTTGAGTGCCTTCCAACCTCAGGGGCTCCTCTTCTTACACTGTATTAGGCAATGTTTCTGGGTTATTCATAAATTTACCCAGTAATGTATCAGACAGTATTTCTCTGCTATTCATATGGTTTTCCATGGCTAATTCTTTGAGAAGTGGATGGCCTCTTCCTTCTTCCTAGTCTGTCTCAGTCTGTAAGTTGCAATGAAACCTGTGCACCATGTGCCCCTCTGCTGGTGTTTGAAATCTCAAGCCTCACAGCAACATGCAAGCCACCACAGTATGACAGACTGACAGACAATATTTCTCCATTAGCTGTTTGAAACTTCTTTACTCTCCCCTTACCTGATCCTGCCACTTTGTCATCCCTGGCTTTCTCTCCTTCCTGCCTCTTGAATGGGCCCTGTCTCCCTCCCCTTACCTGGATCCTGGGGCCATTAAGGTCCCTGGATGGTGCACATGGTTTGTGCTTGGCTATTCTCCAAAAAGATGTCAGTCAAAATCCATCAAGAATAGCCACAAAATAAAGGCTTGACCATCTACTTCCATAAGATCATAGCCCTTAAAATCCCTGTGGAGCACAGTTCTACTGTGACACAAACAGAATTTCCATGAATCAACTTGACAACAATTTTTTGTGGGTGTTTGTGTGTGTATTATTTGGGAAAAAACAAATTCTTAAATTTTACTTTAATAACAGCCTAACTACAGACTGTTTTGATGAACCTATTATTAGAGTTAGCATGTTTAGTTTTTATTTTATTTTATTTTATTTTTTGTCTGAGAATGTACAAGTTAGTTAAAGCCCAACTTTGCTTGGGAACATATGATGTCCATATAAGATGAAATTTTTAGGCCTTAGAATTTGTTGTTCTCTTCTCCTTTTAGATATGGTGACAGAAGATGTTTCTATTAGTAGAGTAGTTTGTCCATGCAAAATTTACTCTGTCACCTTGACCTAGAAGAAAAAAATGATTCCCTATCCAAAGATGTAACTACTCAGGTTTATACTATGTGGAGCCAAAGAGGTGTGACTTTCAGATGACTAGTAAAAATAAATGTTGTGGAATGTGAAATGGCTGACACTCTCTAGCTGTGGTTGCCTTTAGGATAAGCCTCAACTCAAAATAAGGCCTGACACATACTAGAAAGTTCCAAGCTGATGACTGATGCTCATGGTCGTCTAGAGGTTTGCCATTTCTGGCCAGTTCATGACACCCCTCTGGGCTGGTGGAATCTCAGATCTATGCTACCCATTGATGCTCTTCCTTCTCAATCTTTCTTTTCTATCCTTTTCCTTTCAGAAATATAAGACTTTCTGATCAAACTCTGTGTTTTTTTTTACTCCAACAACTTCCTTTCCCCTTTAACTTTTATAGGTGTAACTCCAAAAAATCTTTACCACTTCCAATTCCACTTTAGAATCCACTTTCAGGAGGATCATATTGACACACAGTGCACTAATTTTTCAATTCCTTTTCTTCATATTTATTTCATATTTTTTATGACCTTTGAAAAAATTTTGTTTGTGTTCTATTTGGTTTAACATTATGTTACTCACCAACCACTTGTGAGATGCATATTTCAGGTTTGTTGATTATTTATGTATTTATTTATTAGGAAAACCTTCATAATTAGAAGTACATAGAAGAAAATTGAAGGATTAGCAGTATCCTGTGCAAATATATTCCAGTTTAATTTTCAGGACTCACATATTTATTTAACCTATGTTTATCAAGCAATTACAGGTCACTGACTGAGGTCAGTGCTAAGGATATAAAAATAAATAACACAGACTGAATCCTTGTCTGCATTAAGTTTATATTCTATTGGATGGAAATATAAAATAATTTTTTTAAATAAATAAAATATGTAGTATATTTGATGATTTTACATGTTATGAAGAACATAAAGACAACTATATATTGAAGTTGGTTGAGAATTTCCTGAATGGGTTAGCATTCAGAGACGGAGGAATTATTTTGTGAATCTTATGGATATATTTTGGAATTGATATAACCAGAATAAATTCATAATGAAATTATTCTGATTATTACAAATCATACAGAAGTATGAAGTTGCTAGTATTGTAACATAGCAAAGAGAGAGGGTCTAGAGAGGAGCACACAAATTGAGTCAGACTTTCAGCCTTATGGGACAGTTCTTCTCTGAAATATACTGATAGTCAACTAAACTCAAAGTCATCCAGTTGATTCTGACTCATAGCGACACCTTTGGGCTTCTGAGGTGGTAAAACTTTACAGAAGTAGATTGCCCAGTCTTTCTTCTGCCAAGGTAAAACTTTACAGAAGTAGATTGCCCAGTCTTTCTTCTGCCAAGTGGCTGGTAGGTTTGAACCATGAACCTTCTGGTTAGTAGTCAAATGCAGGCACTGCACCACAAGAGCACTATAATATATTTTTCCAAATCTCAGAGATAAATGTTCAATAATTCATTCGTTAAGTATATTCTTGCTGTGTTTTTTAAAAGTTTATATTAAAACAATTATTTTTTTTTTCAATTTCTACTTTGTAGTGAACAAATGATTTTTATTTTATAAATACTATTTTGGAATCTATTAAGATTGTCCTGTCTTTTCTTCTTTATTCTGTTAGAGTGTTAAATTATATTGATTATTTTTAAATGTTAAGATATACAATGTTTAAATAATCTGATCATTGATATGTTATATTACTCATTTTTATATTTTTGAATTACATTAGTTTTTTTGAATGACTAATTTTGTTTTAGAATATTTTCATTTGTGTTTATGATATAAATTGGACTCATAATTTCTGTTCTTAAAACATGTTTATCAGAGTATCCTATTGAAATTGCTGTTGTCATAAAAGAAATTGGAAAAGTTTCTCTCTTTATTCTTTGGAAAATTAGTGAATATATATATATATGTGTATATATATATATATATACACATGTATATATTTTTTCCTTGAAGTGTTGGGATAATATATCAATAAAGTCATGTGATACTAGAGATTTTGTCATGTATGTGGAAGAAAGTTCTACTACTTACAATATAGGTAATAAGTAGAGAAAAGTTGTTTTCTTTTTTTATATAATTACATTACCTTTATTTATGTATTCTTAAATTGTCTCTACTTCCATTGGTTTGTTTGTTATATCAGATAATTGAGGGAATTATATTAAAATATGCAGCAATAATTGTAAATGTTATTTATCCTGTTATTTCCATAAATTTTTGTTAAAAATTATTAGTTATATTACTGGATATGTGCAAAGTAGAATTTTTAATTATAATTAAAAGTTATTTTTAGGCCTAGTAATGATTCTTATTTTAATATCTACTTTTTCTGATATTTCTATCATAAACAAGTTTCTTTTTTTTTTAATTCAAGAATGTATTATAAAATATTTCAGGAAGAACCCCTATGCACCCATAAATTAGCTTCAAAAATTATCAACTAATACTAATCTTCTTTTTTAAAAATATTTATTTATTTATATTCTTTTACTCATATCAAACCTTTCTCTTATTTATCCATCTATACTCCTCCTTTCCATCCCCAACCCTCCCTGGTAACCAAAAGAAGAATATTTCTTTCCCTGCATGTAAACCTCTCCTTGAGTTTTTACAGTAATGTACTCATAGAATATTTTTCCTTTTGTGATTGACTTACTTCATTCAGCAAAATATCCTCCAAGTTCATCTATGTTATAAGCTGTTTTACTGATTCTTCATTATTCTTTTATGTTGTGTAGTATTCCATTGTGTGTGTGTACAATAGCTTACTTATCCACTCATCTGTTAATGGGCACCTGAGTTGTTTTCATCTGTTATTGTAAATAGTGCTGTGATGAACATGGGTGTGCATATATCAATTCACGTCCTAGTTCTCATTTCTTTAGGATATATTCCTAGTAATGGGATTGCTGGATCAAATGGTATTTTTATTTCAACTTTTTAAGGAAGTGCCGTACCGTCTTCCACAGTGCTTGTACCATTTCACAGTCCCACCCGCAGTGAATGAGAGTTCCAATCTCTCTACACCCTCACCAGCATTTGTTGTTTTCTGTCTCATTGAACTTTGCTACACTATTATTGTTAGAGTGAGATTATATCTCACTGTTGTTTTGATTTAATTTCTCCAAAGCTCTGATGGCGTAGTGCCTAAGGCATTTGACTGCTAACTAGAAGGCTGGCAGTTCAAACCCACCAGCCACTCCTTGGAAGGAAGGTTGGGCAATCTACTTTCATAGTGATAGTGCCTTGGAAACCCAAGGAAGGATCGCTATGAGTTGGATCTGACTTGACAGCACACGACAACAGTAACAGTGGCTAATGATCACAAATATTTCTTCCTGTGTTTGTTGGCTACCTCAACTTCTTCTTTGGTGAATGTTTGTTCATATCCTTTCCCCATTTTTGAATTGGATTGTTTGTCTTTTTTGTTGTTGAGGTGTAGAAGTTTTCCATAAATTTTAGAAATAAGTCCCTTGTCAGATATGTCATTGGCAAATATTATTTTTTCCCAATTAGTAGATTGTCTTTCCACATTTTTGACATTTTTGATGTACATAAGAATTTAGTTTTCAGAATGTTCCACTCATCTAGTTTCTCTTACAACCAAATTTCTTTTGGTGAGTGTTTATGTGATACATACTTTTTTCATATTTAACCTTCTGCATTGTTCTATATAAAATGTGTATCTTATAGGGAGTGTATATTTGTATTTAATTTGAAAGAATTATCATTGAATGTATTTACACTTAATGTATGTAATTACATATTTCATTTATGGCTTTTTATCTTGTTTATTTTTTCATTTGTCATTTTTTCCTTCTTTTGCACCTTATTGTAGAATATTAGAATATTTCAAAAATTACTTCATCTTATATTTTTATTCATTATTTTATTAATGGTTGTACTTGAGATTGAACTTTACATACTTGGCTTTTGTGTTTTTGTTAGGTGCTGTCTAGCTGGTTTGAACTTATAGTGACCTTATGTACAATAGAACAAAACACTGCCTAGTCATGTGGCACCCTCACAATCCTACTATGCTTGACCCCATTGTTGTAGTCACTGTGTCAATCCATCACTTTCACAGGCTTTATCTTTTTTTCTGAACTTCTGCTACATCAAGCATGATAGCCTTCTCTACAGACTGGTCCCTCCTGATAACATGACCAACATATATGTAATGAAGTCTGAAGTCTGGACATTTTTACTTCTGAGGAGAATTCTGGTTGTACTTTTCCAAGACAGAGTTGTTTGTTCTTCTGGGAGTTCATAGTACATTAAATATATTTGTAGTATAACATGGCTTTTGTAGTGTACCCTGAAATCCCAGTTTTATCATTTCTTCAATATTGTAGGAATTTCATAAAATTTTAACTCTAATTATTTTCCTATCATCCTACGTCCTATGTATTTCTGCTGAAATATACTTCACTTCTGCATCCATATTATCATGGATAACAACTTAGTTAATACCTATCCCTATTTTGTCACATCTTTATTGTTAATGTTCTTTAGTCCTTCTACTGTTGTATAGGTCATCACAGATCATATTTTTTTTTTAATTGCAAGATATACTTTTAGCATTTTCATATGCTGATAACAGATTTTTTTTCCACATTAATTTGTCTGAAATTTCCCATATTTCATTATTGTTTGTGAAGGGCATGCTTACTGGGTATAGAATTTCAGTTTGATAGTCTTCTTTTCTTTTCTTTCTTTTTGCACTTTAAAAATTATATTTTGCTTCCATAGGTTTAAGTAGCTTTGGTGGTGCAGTGCCTAAGGCATTTGACTACTAACCAGGAGGTTGATGGCTCAAGCCCATCATCTCCTTGGGTGGGAGATGAGATAATCTACTCCTGTAAATATTTACCACTTTGGAAAAAAAAAAATGGAGGTCACTATGAGTTGGAATCAAACTAATGGCAGTTGGTTTTGTTTTGTTTTTTCCATAGGTTTAGTTGAAAATTCACTCTTAATTTATGTTTCTTTGAGTATTTTATTGTTTAAAGTTTCCATATATTATGAATTAAAATTTATCTGTCCCCACACCAAAATATGGGTGCTCTGTGGCATAGTGCCACTGCTAACCAGAAAGCTGGTAGGTCAAACCCACCAGCCACACTTTGAAAGGAAGATTGGGAAATCTACTTCCAAAGAGATACCACCTTGGAAACCCAAGGAGGGGTTGCTATGAGTCAGATTCAACTCAACAGCAGTGAGTTTGGATTTCTTTAGACCCCAAAATATATGTGGGGATCTTATCTCTTATACCAATGGATGAGGAATCCCTGGGTGACATAAGTTGTTAAGCACTGGACTATGATCCAAAAGATTAATGGTTCAAGCTCACCCATCCATGCCTCAGAAGATTGATCAAGCGATATCATATGATGTTACATTGATATGTACCAGTTTGACTTTGCACACCTGAGATCAACATGATATGGACTCAAGTAGATGGCAACTAATAACAACAATATACTTCTGGATGTAATCAGTTTCAATAGAGTTTTCATTATGTTAATGAGGTTATAGTAGTGTCCTAAACTTAATCACTTCTGAGTGATTTAGAGTGGCATAGATACAGAGATAAGTAACCACATAAAGAGGAAGACAGTGTAGGACAAAAAACTAAGTTTGGCTTTTTGTTTCTGGTTTCTGAAAATAGGACAATCAGGTAGTTTTTTCTAGAATAGTCAAGGAACATTTAAGCCAATCCAAACCTATTGCCTTTGAGGTGATTCTGACTGACAACAATCACATAGGACAGAGTGGAACTGACCCATTGGATTTCCAAGGCTTTAAATCTTTGCTAGAGTACCAGCTGGTAAAGTATCTTTGGTAAAAATCAGTTGGTAAAGTAGAGGATCAGTGTAAAACTGGAGACCCTTAAAAAGATGGATTGACAAGTGGCTCCAACAATAGCCTCAAGCACAGCAGGGATTGTGGGACTGGCACAGGAACAGGCAGTGTTTCATTGTGCTGTGTGTAGTAGGGTCATTATGAGTCAGAACCAACTCTGTGGCACCTAGCAACAACAACAACTGCAGACTGACAGATCTTACTCCCATGAAGTGGCTGGTGGTTTTAAAAAGCTGACCTTTTCGTTAGTAGCTGAGTTCTTTAGCAACTGTGCCACCAGGACTCCTCTAGGCAACACTTAAACATGCAGAAATGAGAAGAAAGGTGATCCCACAGAATGTGGAAATTATTGAACGACATCATTAATATCGCATGCAAGTAAGATCTCACTGAAAATAATTCAAAAACGGTTGCAGCAGTATATTGACAGAGAACTTCCAGAGGTGCAAGCTGGATTCAGAAGAGGATGTGGAACAAAGAATATCATAGCTGCTGTCAGATGGATCTTGGCTCAAGGCAAAGAATACCAGAAAGATGTTTACTTATGCTTTATTGACTATGAAAAGGCATTTGATTGTGTGGATCATGACAAATTATGGATAACATTGAGAAGAATGGGAATTCCCAAACACTTGATTGTACTCATGAGGAGCCTGTACTTTGACCAGGAGGTGGTTGTTCAAATGGAACAAGGGACACTGCATGGTTTAAAATCAGGAAGGGAGTGCGTCAGAATTGTATTCTTTCCCCACACTTATTCAATCCATATGCTAAGAAAATAATCCAAGAAGCTGGACTATATGAAGAAAAACATGGTATCAGGATTGGAGGAAGAATCATTAACCAACCTGCGATATGCTGATGATACAACTTTGCTTGCTGAAAGTGAGGATGACTTGAGGCACTTACTGATCAAGATTGAGGAACACAGTTTGCAATATGGATTACATCTCAATATAAAGAAGACAAATATCCTCACAACTGGAACAATAAGCAGCATCACAATAAATGGAGAAAAGATTGAGGTTGTCAAAGAATTCATGTTGCTTGGTTCTACAGTCGCTGCCAATGGAAGCAACAGTCAGGACATTAGACAATGTGTATCACTGGGTAGGTCAGCTGTGAAGGAACTCCTTCAAGTGCTGAGGAGCAAGAATGTCTCCTTGAGGACTAAGGTGTGCCTGACACAGGCCATGATATTTCCAATCACCTCATATGTGTGTGAGAGCTGGACAATGAATAAGGAGGACTGAAGAAGACTTGATGCTTTTGAGTTGTGGTGCTGGTGAAGAATGCTGAAGGTACCATGGAATGCCAAAAGAACTAACAGATCTGTCTTTGAGGAAGTGTGGCTGAGATGCTCCTTGGAAGCAAGGATGGCCAGACTTCATCTCACCTACTTTGCTTATGTTGTCAGAGGGGACCATTCCCTGGAGAAAGATGTCATGCTTGGTAAGGTGGAGGGTCGACTTAAGAGGGGAAGGCCTTCAACGAGATTGATTGAAATAGTCACTGCGACAATGGGCTCAAGTATAGCAAGGATCATGGAGCTGGCACTGGATCAGGCGGTGTTTCATTCTGCTGTGCATGGGGTTGCTATGAGTTGGAAGCAACTCGATGGCACCTAACAACAACAACAGAAGCTGAAAAGTTTTCCCTGGGTAGAGCAAATGGTTAAGCACTAGACTACTAGTCGAAAGGTTGGTGATTCAAACTCACCTAAAGGCACCTCAGAAGACAGTCCTCGTGATATGCTCCTGAAGGGTTGCAGCATTGAAAACTCTACAGAGCAGTTCTACTCTGCACACAAGGGGTTGCCATGAGTCAGAATTGGCTCACTGGCAACCAAAACAGCAATAGAAGCTGATATAGACAAAAAATGACTTTCACATCAAATGTGGGATAACTAATCCTTATTGACAAAGTAAAAGATAAGTAGTTGCAAAGCTCCCCCAAGTTTGTACAGGAGAAAGAAATTATTGATTAGCATTTCCCACAGATCATATATAGATTTTATGTACAAGAGAGCTAGAATGGGGAAATTTCAGTTTTGAATGTGAGATCTGCTGGGAGGGATAAAGAGTATTAACAGAAAGAAGCTAGAATTAAATTACTGCTCTTTAATTTTCAGGGCATGGAAAAGAAATTGTAAGTTGTGAGCCAAAACAGAGACTCTCATTAGGATAACTGTAGATTCTATTAGAATATGCGATGTACTGGATTCAGATATCTAGCATCTTGAACTTTGAGAAAAAAAAGTCTGTTCTTTGAAACCACAAGCTTGTGTTGTTTCTGTTACAGCATCACTAACTCACTAAGATACCATAGTTTGAATATGATATACCAAATGCGATTTTCTTTTACATTTATTTTCCTTGAGATTCCCTGAGATTGTTGAAACTGTTTGAATCTTCCATTAAATTTGGAAAACTCATGGATACACTATCTATATAGATTATAAATAAATCATTCTGTTTCTAGCACTATGTCTCCTATTGAATGAAGGTTGTACATTTTGACTGTGTCCTCTCCCCCTCCCCCCCTAAAAAAAAAGTCAACAAATCTCACTGCCATTGAGTCAGATCTGACTCATTGCAACCTCTCCTTGGATTCCCAAGGTGGTATCACTACAAAAGAAGGTTGTTCAACCTTCCTTTCAAAGAGTGTCTGGTAGGTTTGAACCACCAGCCTACTGGTTAGCAGTCAAATGCCTTAGGCATTATGCCACCTGAGCTCATGTGACTGTGTCCCAAGTATCTATTATATGTTCTCTATTCTCCCTTTTTTTTGGTTCTGTTTCAATTTGGATATTTAATATGAGTCTATCTTCAAGATCAATAATCCTGTAATATATTGTATCTAGTCTTCTGTAGTCTGAAATTTATGAAACATGTAATCAAGATGCATTGATAATTATTAGTGATTGAAATACATACGTTGGAAACAAAGAAGCCGCTTCAGTTGTTGGAAAATATGGCCTTGGGGATGGGGATCACATTATAGAATTTTGCATAACCAATAACTTATTCATTGCAAATATCTTTTTTCAACAACATATATAGCAAACATCTACATGGATCTTGCCAAATGGAACACACAGGAATCAAATTCACTGCATGTGTGGAAAGAAGCAAAGAAATTCAATATCATCAGTCAGAACAAGGCCCGGAATGGACAGTGGATCAGACCATCCATTTCTCATATGGTAATTTAAGTTGAAGTTGAAGTAAGTTCAAACAAGGTTATGAGGGTCAAAATATGAGCTTGATTATGTGCCACCTGAATTTACAGATCATCTGAAGAATAAACTTAACACATTACACACCAGTGATTGCGGACCAGAAGAGTTGTGGGATAATATCAAGAACATCTTACAGGAAGAAACCAAAAGGTCATTGAAAAGATAAGAAAAGAAGAAAAGACCAAAACGGAAGTGAGAAAAGACTGACACTTGCTCTGGAATAGAGAGTAGCTAAAGCAAATGGTAGAACTGATTAAATAAAGAACTGAACAAAGAATTTCAAAGAGGGCTAAAGAAGACATTGTGAAGTATTTTAAAGAAGTGTTCAAAAACCTGCAATTAAAAAAAAAAAAAAGTTAAGAACATGCTCTGTATTTATGAAAGAACTGCTTCAAAATGTAGTATTGAAGGATTCTATGTGCAAAATATTGGAGGATGCAGAAAGCCTTAAAAGAAGATGGAAGGAATACAGAGACTCATTGTACCAAAAATAATTTGTCAATGTTCAGCCATTTCAAGAGGTAGGTAGGTGTGGTGCTTATGTTTGTAAGTCAACTTGGCTGGACCTAGTTGAGTGGCTGGGCAGCTGAATGTAGTTATTCCCCTATGGTGAGACTGGTAATTAACTCCATGGTGGAATCTATTGGAGCAGCTGAGTAGCTGCTTTGAGTATGTGGTCTGTTTCCTATATATAAGAAACAGCTTTCAGAATGGACTCAAGTTTATGGTAAGCTTGAAACCTGCATGTGGCTATGTCATTGCTCAGCAGCCTGCCATGCTCTGCTGACCTTGGAACCTTCAATGGACTTGCATGAATTGCCTGACATGTGGTTTGGTAACATCAAGACTGTACCTTTTTACTTGTCAACCTTGGGCTTGTCAGCCTCAGCAGCCAGCAGCTGTCTCAGTGAAAAAAAAAAAAAAAAAACCTCTACCTTCAGTGGGCTGGGAGCAAGAGGCAGAGCTGAAGCCCAAGACTAAGGGGCTTTCACCCAATTCCTAGAGCCTGGCACTTTGAACTTGGACTTAAAGCCTCCAAATTGTATGAATAAACTCCTGTTTGTTCAAACCATCCCATTTGTGACATATTCTTGTCATAAAGGTACTAGGTAACCAGAACAGTAGGATATGATAAAGAACCAATGGTATTAAAAAAAGAAGTCCAATCTGCACTTAAGCAATTGGAAAAAGTCAATTGAAGGATCTTGGCTGAAAGTAAAGAATACCAGAAAGATATTTACCTGTGTTTTATTGACTGCAGAGACATTCAATGGTGTGGATCATAACAGATATGGATAACTTTGTAAACAATAGGGATTCCAGAACACTTAGTTGTGCCCATGTCCAACCTGTGCATAGATCAAGAGGCAGTTTTTAGAACAGAATAAGGTTGTGCTACATGGTTTAAAATCAGGAAAGGTATGTGTCAGGGTTGTATCCTTTCACCACAGTATGCTGAGCAAAAATATATGAGAAGCTGGAGTATGTGAAGAAGAACAAGGAATTAAGATTGATGGAAGACTCCTTAACAACCTGACATATGCAGAGGATACAACTTTGCTTGCCAGAAGTGAAGATGACTTGATGTACTTACTGATGAAGATCAAAGACTACAGTCTTCAGTATGGATTAAAATGTGACATAAAGGAAATAAAAATCCTCATACCTGAACTGCCATTGAGTTGGATCTGACTCATAGCAAGCCTTCCTTGGGTTTCCCAGGCAATATCACTATGGAAGTAGATTGCCCAAAATTACTTCTGAGAAGTGGCTTGTGTGTTTGGACCCCAGTCTTCTGGTTAGCAGAAGTGCCTTAGGCACTATGCCACCAGAGTTCCCACCTATGGAAGCAGCAGTAAAGAAATCAGATATTGTATTCGACCAGGCAAATTTGCTGAAAAGGATCTCTTTAAAGTTTTAGAGAGCAGAGATAAAGTACGCCCAACCCAAGCCAAGGTATTTTCAATTGCCTCATTTTCATGTGAAAGCTGAACAGTGAATACGGAAGAGTAAAGAATAATTGATGCCTTTGAACTGTGATGTTGATGAAGAATTCTGAATATATCATGGACTGCCAGAAGAACGAACAACTCTATCCTGGAAGAAGTACAACTGGAATACTCTTTAAGAAGCAAAAATGGCCAGACTTCATCTCACCTAATCTGGTCATGCTACCTGAAAGGAACAGTCCCTGGAGAAAGATATGCTTGGTAACGTAGAAGGTCAACAAAAAATAGGAAGACTTTTAGGGCCTAGAATTGGACTCAATCCCACGCATTGGCTGTCAATCCAACAGTAGAAAGACCTACATGCAGAACACCTACCTCAGGGTGATGCACCAATCTAATCTAGAGAGATATACCCCTCAGACCAATCAGCCAAGGAGCATGAGAGGGGCAGAATTCACACAGTGGGAAAGATAGACCAACAGGAGTGCATAGTTAAGAAGGACACAGGGAAGGGGTAGTCACAGGGACAGGAGGGAAGGAGAGTTTGTTATGGTTGGGGATGGTAACTGGGCCATGAGATCAAATGTACATGAATTGTTGAATGTAAAACAAATTTTGTTCTGTAAATTTACACTCAAAGCACAATAAAATTTTAATGATAATAATAAAATAAATAAAATGGGAAGACTTTCAAGGAGACAGATAGACACAGTGGCTGGAAGGATAGGCTCAATGATGGGACTGTGAGGACAGCACATGGTCAGATAGGGTCCTGTGTTTTGTTGTATATTCTGCTAATATGAGTTGGAGTTGATTCTATGGCACTAACAGGCTGCTATTACAACTTTCAATGTATTTTATTTATTTATTTTTTAATGTCAGATACTATATTTTTCAATTGTAATATATCATTTGAATCTTATATTTAATTGAGGGATTACATACATGCTGAAAATTATATAAATGTCCTAATTATTAAATGTATAGCTTGGTATAGGGGGCCAACTACTTCTTTAATGATTTTAAATCACTTCATCTATATTAAGAATATAAGAAAATCATGACTGGAAATTGAAGATTTCAAAAACTTGTTAGACAAAGTTCTTTCTGTCCTATGAATCTAACCTCTACATACCAACATCTGGGAGGTGGGATTTATTATCTTGCAAAGTACATAAAGTGTGTTGAGAAAGCCTTCAGACAGAAAATCCTGAAAGATTAAACTATTTATCCCCTCTAGCTATAAGTGTTGAGCCAAAATAGAGGTGGATTTATGCTTATTAGGGCTATTGAATGTTCCATTAGAATATAAATTCTATGAAAAACTAAAAATCACTGCCAGTGAGTCAGATCCGACACATAATGACCCCTCCTTGGGTTTCTGAGGCAGTTCCACTATGGAAGTAGATTGCCCAGTCTTCTTTCTGAGGAGTACCTGGAATACTTGAACTGCCAGCCTTAGGGTTAACAGTCAAATGCCTTAGGCACTATACCACCAGAGCTCCTGTAAGTTCTATGAAGGGGAATTATTTTTAATGTTTTATGAACTAGCAATTGACCATCACTGACAACACCTAACAAACACAATGCATTGAAAAATATCCACTGTTATCATTGTTGTTGGTGTTATATGTAAAAGATAATTAGGGTTTTTTTTGGATTTTTTTTTTTTTTTTTTTGGTAATTTTTAGGGAAGGCCATGTTCATAAAGTACCCATGACATAGGTTTACTAGATTAAACAAATAATACTACAGGAAACCCAGCTAAATTTTAACTTCAGACAAATTTTTAAATATATATGCATATTTTAATAAGTAGGCCTCATGAAATATTTAGGGCACACTTACACTAAAAAGTGCTGTTTATATCAAATTCAAAATAAGTTGAGTATTTGCATTTTATCTGGGAATAGTGCCATGAGAGAAAAAATGTTAGAGGACCTATTAAGCAAAGACATTTTTGATACCAATTGCTACAACATCAGACAAGTAATCCTATTGTCATGGATTGAATTTTATCCACCTAATATTTGTGTCGACTTGATGGGCCATGATTGTCAGTGGTTTAGAAGTTATATAATGATTTAATTTGGCAGAATGAAATGATATCTTATGATGTGATAAACTAATCAAGTGTAAAAATATTAAGATTAAGGGTGGATTGCCACATCCTTGGTCTCATCACAGACCTGATTCTCCAATGGAAGGGGATCTTCCCCGGTATGTAACCTGTAATACCTTTTAACTTATAAAAGGGGAGAGAAACAGCAGAGAAACTACAATGAAGAGAGAGGACTTAGGAGAAGAATGTGACCTTTGGGCCCAGTCTCCCTGTGCTGGGATCCTCCCAGAAACAAGAAACAATCAGAGAGAAAACATTCTCCTATAGCCAGCACTCTGTACTAGCACTCTGGCCACCTAAACTGTAAGAGAATGAATTTCTCCTTGTTAAGGCCATCTGCTTATGGCATTTCCGTTATAGCATCACTAGAGAACATCTGTCTTTTTTTTTTTTCCCCAAGTTACTATAAACCTAAGAGGGAAAACCCACCACTCCTCTGTCAGTTTGTCACACTGTGGTAGCTTGTGTGCTGCTGTGAAGATGGACGTTATGTCACCAGTATTTCAAATACCAACAGGGTCACCCATAGTTGACAGATTTCAGTAGATCTTCCAGATGAACACAGACTGGGAGGAAGGATGAGGGCATTCACGTCTGAAAAAAATAGCCAGTGAAAACTTCATTAATAACGGTGAAACACTGTCTAATATATTACTGGAAAATTTTATGGATAACCCTGAAACATTGTCTGATAAAGTGCCAGAAGGTGAGCCTCTCATTTTGGAAGCCAGTCAAAATATGACTGGGGACGAGCTATCTTTCCAAAGTAGAGTTGACCTTAATGATGTGGATGGAGTAAAGCTTTTGGAACCTCCTTTGCTGATGGAGCACAATTCAAAATGGGAAGAAATAGCTACAAACATCCATTAATAATCAGAACATAATATGCATGAAGTATGCATGTAGGAAAACTGGGAGTTTTGAAAAATGAAAAAGAATGCATAAAGATCCACATCCTAGGCATTAGTGAGCTGAAGTGAATTGGCTTTGGCCATTTTGAATCAGACTCTCCTATGACCTACTGTGCTGGGAATGACAAATTGAAGAGGAGTGGTGCTGCATTCATTGTCACAAAGACTGTTTCAAGATCTATCCTGAAGTACAATGCTGTCAGTGATAGGATAATATTTATATGCCTATAGAGAAGACCAGTTAATACTACTATTCAAATTTACTCACCAACCATTAAAGCCAAAGATGAAGAAATTGAAGATGTTTACCAACTTATGTGGTCTGAAATTGACCAAAAATACAATCAAGCTGTATTAATTATTACTCATGATTGGAATGCAAAAGTTGGAATCAAAGACTAATCATGTTGTTGTTGTTGTTATGTGCCATTGAGTTGGACCCGACTCATAGAAACCCCTCCTTGGGTTTCTGAGGCAGTATCACTAAAAAAGTAGATTGCCCAACCTTCCTTCCAAGGAGTGGTTGGTGGATTTGAACCGCCAGACTTCTGGTTAGCAGTCAAGTGCCTTAGGCACTATGCTATCAGAGCTCCTATGAATAGTTTGAAAATATGGCCTTAGGGATAGAAATGACACTAGATATCACATGATAGAATTTTGCAAGAACAATGACTTATTCATTGCAAATACTGTTTCAACAACATAAATGACAGATGCGCATGTGCAACTCACCAGATGGAATACAAAAGAATCAGACTGACTACATCTGTGGAAAGAGGAGATGAAGAAGCTCTAAATCTTCATCCAAAAGAAGGACACACCATTGACTGCTCATATCCAAGTTCAAGCTGAAGTTTAAGTTAAAACAAGTCCACAGGAGCCAAAATATGACCTTAATTATATCCCAACTGAGTTTAGAGACCACAGAAAGAACAGATTTGAAGCACTGAACACCAGTGACCATAAACCAGACAAGTTATGGGATGATATCAAGACCATTATACATGAAGAAAACAAAAGATCATTGAAAAGACAGAAAAGGAAGAAATGACCAAAATGGATGTCAGAAGAGACTCCATAACTTG
>NW_006922433.1:69819-74018 GCF_000298275.1 Orycteropus afer afer
CTCCTCAGAAGGAAGATGGGGCAATCTACTTCCATAGTGATACTGCCTCAGAAACCCAAGGAGGGGTCGCCATGAGTCGAGTCCAACTTGATGGCACAAAACAACAACAACAACAATGACAGTTCATTAATGCTTAGGATATGAGTCTTTATGTGTTACATTTCATTTTTTCCAATTTCCCTAGATTCATACTTCATACTTTCCACATTCTGATTATTAATGGATGTTTGCAGTTGTTTCTTCATATTTTGAGTTTTGGCACATCAGCAAAATAATATAGAAAATTATAATGAAATGTGCAGAGACCTGGAGTTAGAAAACCAAAGGGAAGAATAAGCTCAACATTTCTCAAGCTGAAAGAACTAAAGAAAAATTTCAATTGTCAAGTTAAAATATTGAAAGCTTCTGTGGGAAAATATTGATTGCTACAGGAAGCATAAAAAGAAGATGGAAAGAATACACAGAGTCACTGTACCAAAAAAATATTGGTTGAAGTTCCACTAAACTTCAGGAGGTATCATATGGTCAAGAAGCAAAGGTATTGAAGGAATAAGTTGAAGCTGTATTGAAGGAATTGGCAAATAATGAGAGTCAAGAAATTGACAGAATACCCTTTTAAATATTTCAAGAAATGGATGCAGCGCTAAAGGCACTTACTTGTTTACATTAAAAAAAAAAAAAATCAGAAAACAACTACCTGACCAACTGACTAAAACAGATCAACATTTGTGACCATTCCAAAGAAAGGTGATCCAACAGATGTGAAAATTATCAGATAGTATCATTAATATACACAAGTAAAATTTTGCTGAAGATAATTCAAAAATGAGTGCAGAGAACATTGTCAGGGAACTGCCAGACATTCAAGCTGGATTCAGAAGAGGAGGTGGAACAAGGGATATCATTCCTGATTTTGGATGGATCCTGGCTGCAAGCAAAGAATACCAGAAAGATGTTTACTTGTGTTTCATTGACAATGCAAAGGCATTTGACTGTGTGCATCATAACAAATTATAGATAACATAGTAAAGAATGGATATTCTGGAACACTCAATTTTCCATTAGAGGAATTTGTACCCAGATGAAGAGGCAGTCTTTTAAACAGAATAAGGGAATAGTGCATGGTTTAAAATCAGGAAGGGTTGCATTCTTTCACCATATTTATTTAACCTGTAAATTTAGCAAAAATTCTGAGAAGCTTGTCTATCTGAAGAAGAACAAAACATCAGGATTGGAGAAAGTCTCATTAACAACTTGTGACATGCAAATGACAACATATTCCTTGCTGGAAGTAAAGATGACTTGAAGCACTTGCTGATGAATATCAAAGAATACAGTATGTATTACACTTCAACATAAAGGAAGAAAAAATCCTTACAACTGGACCAATACACCAATATTACAATAAATGGAAAAAACATTGAAGTTGTCAGTGATTTCATTTTATTGTATCCAGAGTCAACACCCACTGAAACAGCAGTCAAGAAAACACATGTCGTATTGCACTGGGCAAATCTATTGCAGAAGAGCTCTTTAAAGGGGTGAAGAACAAAAATGCCACTTTAAAGACTAAGGTGTGCCTAACCAAAGCCATGGTATTTTCAATTACCTCATATGCTTGTGAAAGCTGGACAATGAATAAGGAAGATCAAGGAAGAGTCAATGCCTTTGAATTTCAGTGTTGGTGAAGAGTACTGAAAATACCATGGACTGCCAGAAGAATGAGCAAAGCTGCCCTGGAGGAAGTGCAGCCAGATGCACCTTGGAAATAAGAATAGCCAGACTTCATCTCACCTGCTTTGGTCATGCTATCAGAAAGGACCATTTCATGGAGAAGAACACCATGTTTGGTAAAATAGAGGATCAGTGATAAAGGAGATTCTCAAAAAGATGAATTGACACAGTGGCTGCAATAATATGCTCAAGTATAGCAAAGATTGTGAGGATGGTGTATGACTGGAAAATATTTCCTGCTGTTTGTACATAAGGTCTCTATGAGTAGGACCCAACTCTAAGGTATCTAATAACAATATCAACTAGAGGGAAAACAAACATACATACAAACACACACGCACACACATATACAAAAACCAAGGACCATGGTGGAAAAGTAGATTTAAAAGGAGGACAAAGAAAGAAGACAAAAACTCAACATCCTTACTTCACATCCTTGTGGTTGTTTTTAGGTATCATCAAGTCAATTCCTACTCAGAGCCACCTGATATACAACAGAACAAAACACTGCCCTATCCAGCACCATGGCCGCAAGCCATGTCCTGTGTCAACCCATCTCCTTGAGGATCTTCCCCTTTATCTCTGACTCTACAGTTTACCAAGCATGATGTCTTTCTCTAGGGACTGGTCCTTTCTGACCATATGATCAAAGTAGGTGAGATGAAGTCTGGCTATTCTTACTTCTAAGGAGTATTCCAGCTGCATTTCATCCAGGATAGATTTGTTTGTTCTTAGAGCAGTGCAGGATATATTAAATATTCTTCACCAACACCATAATTCCAAGACATCAACTCTTTTTGGTCTTCTTTATTCATTCTACAGCTTTCACATGTATATGAGGCAACTGAAAAAAAAAATACTAGTTTGGGTTAGGCACTCCATAGTTTTCATTGCCGCCATTGATCTGCCACTTTGTTCTACTGTGGTGGTTTGCATGTTGCTGTGAAGCTGGAGGCTATGCCACTGGTGTTTCAAATACCAGAAGAGTCACTCATGGTGAACAGGTTTCAATGGATCTTCCAGACTAAGACAGACTCAAAAGAAGAAAGAGAGCATCTAGTTCTCAAAGAATTGGCCAGAGGAAATCTTATGAATAGCAGTGAAACACTGGCTGATATATTACTGGAAAACATTATGAATAACTCTGAAACATTGTCTGATAAAGTGCTGGGAGAGCAGCCCTTCAGGTTGGAAGGGACTCAAAACATGACTGGGGAAGAGCTGCTCCTCAAAGTAGAGTTGACCTTAATTATTTGGGTGGAGTTAAGCTTTTGGAACCTCCATTTGCTGATGTGACATGACTTAAAATGGGAAGAAACAGCTGCAAAAAAACCATTAATAATCAGAACACAGAATATACAAAGTATGAATCGTGGAAAATTGGCAGTTGCCAACAATGAAATGGGATGCATAAAGATGAATATCCTAGGCATTAATGAGCTGAAATGGACTAGTTTTTGTCATTTTGAATCAGACAATCATATGATCTACTATGCCGGAAATGACCGTTTGAAGAGGAATGGTGTGGCATTCATCATCACAAAGAATGTTTCAAGATCTTTCCTGAAGTACATAGGATAGACCCATATGTCTACAAGGAAGACCAGTTAAGACTACAAATTTATGCACTAAATAACAAAGCCAAATGAGGAAATTGAAGATTTTTACCAAGTCTGCAGTCTGAAATTGACCAAACATGCAATTAAGATGTGTTGATTGTTACTGGTGATGGGAATGCAAAAGTTGGAAAGAAAGAAGAAACATCAGTAGTCAGAAAATATGGACTTGGTAATAGAAATGACACTGGAGATAGCATGATGGAATTTTGCAAGACCAGCGATTTATTCGTTACAATACCTTGTTTCAACAACATAAACAGCAGCTATACAGGTGGACTTCATCAGATGGAATATGCAAGAATCAGATCAACTACATCTGTAGGAAGAGACAATGGAGAAGCTTAATATCTTCAGTCAAAATAAGGCCATGAGCTGACTGTGGAACAGACTCAACTGCTCATATGCAAGTTCAAGTTAAGCTGAAGACAATTAAAATAAGTCCACTAGAGCTAAAACATGACCTTGGTTATATCCCACCTGAATTTAGAGACCATCTAAAAAATAGATGTAATGCATTGAATTCCTATGAACAAAAACCAGAGGACTTGTGGAACAACAACAAGAACATCATATATGAAGGAAGCAAAAGTTCATTAAAAAGACAGGAAAGGAAGAAAAGACAAAAATGGGTGTCAGAAGAGACTCTAAAACTTGCCCTTGCACAGAGAGTAGCTAAAGCAAATAGAGGAAATGACAAGATAAAAGCACCAAACCAAAGATTTCAAAGAACAGCTTCAGAAGACAAAGTCAATTATCATAATGAAATGTGCATAGACCTGAAATTAGAAAACCAAGAGGGAAGAACACACTCGGTATTTCTCAAGCTGAAAGAACTGAAGAAAAAAA
>NW_006922433.1:74508-94248 GCF_000298275.1 Orycteropus afer afer
TATAGCATCTTCTTGTTCTTTTTGAATGACAGTCTCTTGGTCTATGTATAGCACTCTATTTATAGGAAATTTCCAGAAATTCAACTTGGATTCAGAAGAAGGCTGGAACAAGGGATATCATTCCTGATGTCAGATGGATCTTGGCTGAAAGCAAGAATACCAGAAACCCAAACCAAACTCACTGCCCTTGAGTCAATTCAACTCATAGAGATCCCTCCTTGGGTTTCCGAGGCAGTGTCTCTACAGAAATAGATTCCACAATCTTCCTTCTGAGGAGTGGCTAGTGGGTTTGAATCGCCAGCCTTCTGCTTAGCAGTCAAATTCCTTGTGTTTTATTGACTATGCAAAAGCATTTGACTGTGTGGATTGTAAAAAATTATGGATAACATTGAGATGAGTGGGAATTCCAGAACACTTAATTGTGCTCATGAGGAACCTGTACATAGACCAGGAGGCTGTCATTCAAACAGAACAAACACATGCATGGTTTAACATCAGGAAGGGCATTCTTCAGAGTTGTATCCTTTCACCGTACTTAGTTAATCTGCATTTTGAGCAAATAATCTGAGAAGCTGGACTATATGAAGAAGAACATGGCATCAAATTTGGAGGAAGACTCACTAACAACCTGGCATACTCAGAGGACACAACTTTGCTTGCTAAAAATGAAAATGACTTGAAGCACTTACTGATGATGAAGATTACTGATGAGACTACAGTCTCTGGTACAAGTTATACCTCAACAGAAAGAAAAGGAAAATACTTATAACTGGACAAAAAGTACCATCCTGATAAATGGAGAAAAGATTGAAATTATCAAAGATTTCATATTTCTTGGTTCCACAATCAACACTGATGGAAGCAGCAGTCAAGAAATCAGACAATGGTAAACTGGCTGCAAAAGACTTCATTAAAATGTTGGAGAGCAAGATGTTTCTTGGATGACTAAGGTGAGGCTGTTCCAAGCCACGATGTTTTCAATCACCTCATATGCATGTGACAGCTGGGAAATGAATAAGGAAGACTGAAGAAGAGTTGATGCTTTTGAGTCGGACTGCCAGAAGAATGAACAAATCTGTCCTGGAAGAAATGCAGCCAGAAAGCGCTCAGGAAGCAAGCATGTCCAGAATTCACCTCACCTCCTTTTGTCATGTGGTTAGAAGGGAATATTCCCTGTAGAAGGATATCATACTTTGTAAAGTGGAGGGTGAGAGAAAATGGGAAGGCCTTCAATGAGATGGATTGACACAATGGCTACAACAATGGGCTCAGATTTAGTGAGGATTGTGAGACTGGCACGGGACTTGGCAGTGTTTAGTTCTGTTGTACGTAGGATCACTATGAGTCAGAGCCAACCTGACAGCACCTAACAACAACAAAAACAATCTTCATGTGAAATCATTGCTTAACACTTTAATGAGGTCTTTTGCAGTGGACCTGCCCGATGCAATACAACATCTGATTTCTTGACTGTGCTTCATCTGATGGTGAATACAAGTAAAATGAAATTCTTGACGATTTTAATCTTTCCTCCATTTATCATGATGCTTTTATTGGTCCAGTTGTGAAGATTTTTGTTTTCATTATATTGAAAAAGTAATCTGTACTGGACTATGATCTATGATCTCCTGCTTCAACTCATATTCACTTTTAGGAAACACAATTGTGTCACCTGCAGTCGTAGGTTGTTAATGAATGTTCTTCCAATCTTGATGCTGCATTCTTCTACATATAGTTCAGTTTCTCAGATTATTTTCTCAGCATACAAATTGAATAAGTATGGTGAAAGGATACAGCCCTAATGTATGCCCTTCCTGATTTTAAACCATGTAGCATCTCCTTGTTCTTTCTGAATGACAGTCTTGTGCTCTATGTACAGGTTCCTCATGAGGACAATTAAGTGTTCTGGAATATCCATTCTTTCTGACCAGTAATTCTGGTAATTTTTGTATTTTTAAATTTTGTGTCACCCTAAATTTTTCTACCCTTTAAATTTTTCCTCCCAACCTATCCAGAATCTCCAAGTTTTATCCCTTTCCAAGTTGATGACCTTCGTAGCCAAGCACCATCTAGTTCTTTTGGTCTCAGGGTCTTGAAGGCTGAGGTTCCCATGGTCCATTAGTTCCTTGGACTAATTGACTTTCTTCATTCTTCTTTGCTGCAAGTAAGGGTGAAAAACAGCTGCATCTTAGATGTAACTTGAAAGCTTTTAAGACCCCTTGTTGCTACTCATCAAAGTTGGACTTAGAACAATATTTTTATGTACTATGTTGTGCAAATTGAGCTAGATGCACCTCCCCCACCCCAAGAACCATCCTTCTGAACACACAGTCCTGTTAACTCACTCCCTCAAGGTACTTGGATGTCTCTAAGAAGATACTCCAACCTTGTCCCCTGTTAGTTCTATAGTATGCATGGATATTTTTGGATCACAAATACACACATGTATAGAAATATCATCATTATTGTTTGTTTCTTGACTGCTGCTTTCATAAGCATTGATTGTGTAACCATGTAAAATGAAAAAGAGAACCTATAGGTTTTGGGAAAACATTAGCTACAACATATCTGTTAATTTCAACACCTCAAAAACAAAAAGACAAACAATCCGATTAACAAATAGGGAAAGGATATAACCGACATTCCATCAAACAAGATATTGAGGTGACTAATAAACATATGAAAGCACGCTCACCATCATCAGCCATTAGAGAAATGCAAATCAAAACTACAATGATGTACCACATCACTCTGACAATGATGGCACTAATCAAAAATCAGAGATCAGCAGATGCTGACAAGGATGTGGGGAGACTGGAACACTTATATACCACTGCTGAGACTGTAGAATGATGCAACAACTATGGAAAATGGTGTGATACTTCCTTAAACAGCTATAAAAAGAGATACCACATGATCCAGCAATCCCACTCTTAAATATATATCATAGAGGCAAAAAAAAAAAAAAAAAAGATGACATGAATAGATGTATGCATACCCATGTTCATTGCAACATTATGCATAATATCAAACAGATGGAAGAGATTTAATTGTTCATTAACAGACAAATGGATAAAGAAAATGCTGTATATACATTCAGTGGAATACTATTCAATGATAAAAAAGAATGATGAATCTGTGAAACATCTCACAACATAGATGAATCTGGAATACATCATGCTAAGTGAAATAAGTCAAACAGAAAACAATAGATATTATATGAGATCACTATTATAAAAAGTGAATAATAGGTTGACACACAGAAAAGAAATATTCTTTCATGATTACCAGGAGGCAAAAAAGAATGGGAGAAACTTGAACTAGATAGTAAACAAGAGTTAATTCTGGAGAAAAGAAAGGCAATATGTAAATTGTGGGAAGTCGGTAAAATATGACCAAGGCAAAAGAAGACACTGAGAGGTATCCAAGAACAAAGAACAACTTTGGTGAATGCAATAACATATACAGTCTTGCAAAAGAAGTAATAAATACCAATAATGTGTGAGTAGGTACATAGGTAAATATGTATACAAATGGAATTATCATGTATATATTAGTTTTTTTTTTTTTTAGCTATTTCTTATGTTTATTATATTCATCTATGCTGTTGCATCTAACTACAGTCTGTTCATTTTTATTGTTATGATACCGATGGTGATAAGATGATGATAATAGGAAGAATATGATCCTCTAAGGAAAGAAAAAAAAAAAAACCTAAATGCTCATTATGTGCCACATACTATTAAAGTATAACCACACATATACATACACAAATATCTGCACACACATGTGCACATGCACACACACACATAAACTAAGGCATACCGAAGTCAAGGAGTTGTCCAGATAATAGAGCTTACTGGTAGAGCTGGCATATGAATCTATTTAGTCTGACTCCAAGTGTAATACTCTTAATTAATATAATCTACAGAATCTCACTGGAGTATTCCATTTTATAAGAGTGTGATTTGTTTGCCTATTTTGTTATTGATGAATATAAGTTGATTCCTTTCTTTCCTACTGAGAATCATGCTTCAATGGACATTCTATTACAAATATTCTGATACAAAAGTACAAAAATTTACTTAAGGTATAAATTCATGACTGAAATTATGTGTGGTGACTGCAAATTTATTAGGTGATTTCAAACATTATCCAAAGTGTTGACACAAGTTTATACACTTACAAAAGCAGATGAACGCCTCTGTTCTCTGCATTCCAAATAAATTAATTGATGATTGTTCTAACTAAATATTATGTAATTGTCTTCTATTGTGATTAAAAAAAATTACTGTGATTTGGTGAAAGTTGGCAGAGCAAATTGGTTTTTCATTCAACCATTCATACACTTTTTGTGTACATGACATTGATTACAATCCCCATAATATAACAGCACTCTTCCCACTTTCTCCCTGTGTTTACCATATCCATTTGTCCTTCTTTCCTATTCCTTCCAGCCATGTGAGATTTATCCCTGACCAAATAGTGCCCTTTTGATCTTGTGTAGTTGATTTTTCTAAGGAGGGCATACCTCCATGGTGTCAGTGTTTACCTTATAACCTTCTCTATTCTTTGACTAAAAATTGAGCAATGGGGATGAGTTCTGTTTCAAGCTTGAAGGGCCTCTAAGAGCCATAGTATTGGGGGTTCCACTAAGGTCTGTTGTTGCTGTTGTTATGTGCCACCGAGTTGAACCTGACTCATAGTGACCCCTCCTTGGGTTTCCGAGACGGTATCACTGCGGAAGTAGATTGCCCAATCTTCCTTCTGAAGAGTGGCTGGTGTGTTTGAACCGCCAGGCTTCTGGTTAGCAATCAAGTTCCTTAGGCACTAGCCACTAGTTTCTAACAGACAAAAAAGTCTTATCTTTTTCAGGATTTGGAATTTTGTTGCACTCTACCTAAGACTTTCTATTGTGATACCTTTCACAAAGGTCAGTACTGGTAGCAAGGCACCATCTAGTTCTTTCTATCTCAGAGTCATACATGCTTGGGATCAAATAGTTCATTAGTCCTTTGGAATACTTACCTTATGAATTTAATGTGCATTTATTACTAATCAGTATTATGTATTTTAATTTGTTGTTTGTCTGATGAATTTTACGCTTTTGTGAAGTGCCAATTCAACATTTCCTCTCATTTCATTGCAAAATAGATTTTCTCTCATTTTTCCAGTTGAATACAGGAATGTTCAATATATTTTAATGATCAGTTTGTCAAACACATGTATTGCAAATATTTGCTCATAGTCAGTGTTTTGCTGTTGTTTTGTTTTCCCTATAGTCTAAGAATGCAAAAGGTCATTAAAAAGACAGAAAAGAAACAAAAGACCAAGATGAATGTCAGAAGAGACTCTGAAACTTGTTCTTGAATGTAGAGTAGCTAAAGTGAATGGAAGAAATGATGAAATAAAAGGGTTGAAATGCAACTTTCAAAGGGCAGCTCAAGAAGACAAAGCAAAGTCTTATAACGAAATATGCAGTCTTAAAGTTACAAAACCAAAATGAAAGAACATGTTCAACATTTCTCAAGATGTAAGAATTGAAAAATCCAAAACTTGAGTTGAAATATTGAGAGATTTTATGGGTAATGTTTTGAATTACACAAAGCATCAAAAGAAGATTAAAGGAAATCACAAAATCACTGTACCAAAAATAATTGGTCAATGTTCAGTAATACATGAATTCTGTTCAGTAATATGTCAATTGGCATACAATCAAGAACTGACATTTTTGAAGGAATGTGTTCAAACTGTGCTGAAGATGTTGGTGAAAAATAAAACCAAAAAACAAAACCCACTGCCACTGAGTCGATTCCAACTTATAGTGACCCATTAGGACAAAGTAGGTCTGCTTCATAGGGTTTCCAAGACCCCTTTATGGAAGCAGATGGCCTCATCGTTCTCCTGTAGAGTGGCTAGTGAGTTGAAAGTGCTGACATTTGATTAGTGACCTAATGATCCAGTCACCATGCAACCAGAGTTCCTGGTGAAAAACAAAGCTCCACAAGTTGACAGAATATCAATGGAAATGTATTCAAAAAAGTGATACAGCACTGGAGGTGATCACACATCTTTGCCAAGAAATTTCAGAGGTAGCTACATGAATATCTATATTCATGCCCATTTCAAAGAAAAGTTATCCAACAGAATTCACATATTACTGAACAATACCAATATATCACTTGTAAGTTAAGTTTTACTGAAGGTAATTAAAAAATGGTGGCAGCAATATATTGACAGGGTACTACCAGAAATTCAAACCAGTTTCAAAAGAGAAAGTAGAAAGAGGATTACCATTGCTGATGTCAAATAGATCTTGGCAGAAAGAAAGAAATACCAGAATGATATTTATCTGTGTTTTATTGACTATGCAAAGGCATTCAACTTTATGTATGGATCATAACAAATTGTGGATAACATTGCAAACAATCGGAATTCCAGATCACTTCATTATG
This sequence comes from Orycteropus afer afer, assembly GCF_000298275.1. NCBI lineage: Eukaryota > Metazoa > Chordata > Mammalia > Tubulidentata > Orycteropodidae > Orycteropus > Orycteropus afer. The sequence continues at coordinate 80,964 of NW_006922433.1, forward strand.
CTTATAAGGAACATGTATATAGGCCAAGAGGCAGTTGTTTGAGCAGAACAAGGAGATACAACATTCAATCTGTATGCTGAGCTAATAATCCGAGATACTGGACTATATGAAGAGTATGGCATCAGGATTAAAGGAAGACTCATTAACAGCCTGTGATATGAAGATGACATAACATTGCTTGTTGAAAGTGAAGAACGTGTGTGTGTGTGTGTGTGTGTGTAATCTGTATGAAAGTTTACAGAACAAATTGTTTTTCAATTTAATGACATACACATTTTGTTTTGTAACATTCATTGCAATCACCACAATGTAACAACACTGTTCTATCTTCCTCTTTGTGTTTCCCTTTCCCTTTCTCCTTTCCTTCTGGTTAGCAGTCAAGTGCCTTAGCCACTACACTACCAGAGCTCCCAGTTAAAGTATGTTTATTTTAATTATAAACATTTAAGATTCTGACTCATAATGAATTTATTTTATGTATGATGTGAGATGATGTCCACTTTCATTGTTTCTTTTTTAATGTGTGGATGTACGATATTCTAAGCATACTTTGTTTTAAAGCCTGTCTTTTACCAATGATCTTTAGTGAAACTTCTACTACATCATGCAATCACCTGTATATGGGATTATTTCTGATCTTTTTATGATTATCTTTACCTGCACCAAAACCCACTACTTATATCTTTATGATAAACCCTGCCTTGTTGAAGGACAAATTCTCCCACCTTGTTCTTCAGTCACGTGTTGCCTAATCTCAAGTATTTTAACTTCCAAATAACTTTCAACTCTTCTTTTCTGGTTTTCCAATTTATGTTTATATATAATTATTTCACAATGGTTTGACTGCTAATCAGAGGGCTGATGGTTCAAACCTACCAGCCACTCCTTGGAAGGAAGACTGGGCAATCTACTTCCATAGTGATATCGCCTCAGAAACCCAAGGAGGGATCTCTATGAGAACCAACTCTACGGCACTGAGTTTGGTTTTGGATATATAATTATCAACTATCAGGAATGAATTGATGACCTACTACTTCAAAGAAAAGTATTCTTAATACCAAAGTAAAGTGATTTAGATCCAGTCGCTTAATTCCATTGTTTTCCAGGGTTGTAATCTGTATCCTCCTCTCTACTCTACCAATTTGCAAATCCAGTCATTATCAAAATGGTAAATGAATATGGAAGAGTGATGGAGCAGTGGTTATATGAAAAATAAGTGCAAGTGTATATATCAATTGATTAACACCATGCATGTTGGTCACATCTTATTATTTTAAGGTATTAGGAGGATGAGTAATTAATAAGAATTAAATATTGTGAGTAGAAAGAAACTATAAAAAGTAAGTTTTGAAATACATAAATACACACACACACACACACACACACACACACACATATATATATATATATATATATATATATATATATGTATTAGGAGCTCTGGTGGCATAGTGCCTAAGGCATTTGACTGTTAATCAGAAATTAGAAGGCTGGTAGTTCAAACCCACCAGCCACTCCTTGGAAGGAACATCGGGCAATCTATTTCTGTAATGATATCATCTTGGAAACCCAAGGAGGGGTTGCTATGAGTCAGATCCGACTTGGTGGCAGTGAGAGTTTATATACATATATTAATTTAAGGAAGTACACTTTTAGAGAAAATGCCTTTGGAGTAGTTGAACATACTTAAAAATTAAGGCAATTGTACAGAAAATTTCTCTAATATCAACTTTTCATGTTGCAGAGCAACATGTAAGGCATCGCAGATATTATCTCAGTTCTGGAAATAAATTTTCTCCAGAATAGGAGATATTCATATATAGAGTTATATATGCTATGGTGGCATATATAACTCTAATCTGCTGTCTAATAGATTTTAAATATATTCAGTTCCATCAAGGACTCAATATTTTACTTTTATTTGTAATGAAGCTGAAACTGGCTGTTTTTAAGTAAGGATAAAATGAAGGACATCTGTTTATTCAAGGACCCTACCTCAGAAAAATGTCTTAGGTATAACCAAACATTTCTTTTTTTGCTTTGATTCCTATTCTATTCATAAGCATTTTCTGTGAATATAGCAGACACAGGTACACAGTGCAGGTATCTTAGACATTTTCAAGACACAAGCAGGAAATAAATACATTTTCTCTAAATAGCTTTAATGTTTAAACTTTTTTTTTTTTTTTGTATTCATAGAGTTAGACTCATTTGCTGTGTTATAATGATTAATAACTGGATCTTGACTCATCTAGTTAAAAGATTGGCTGTTCTAATTCACCCAGAGGCCCCTCAGAAGAAAGGCCTAGCATTCCAGTTCCAAAATTTCACTTTTGAAAACCCTACAGAACAGCTTTATTCTGCCTATACAGAGTCATTTTTAGTTGGAACTGACTTAATGACAATGAACAACAACAACCCACAGGAAACAAAAAAGTCCCTGATTTGCCAATATCCATTTTATAAATATTCAGGCTTACAAAATGACACAACAGAATGGGGATTTGGGAAGACATGCACATCGTCAGATATTTTGAATTGCTATGAGCCAGCTCTAATCTACTTCTGGGATTACTAATGTAATCTAACATTAATTACTGTCTATTTGCTTACTGAAAAAAAAAAATATATTTGTGATCATTGCAAAGAAAGGTGATCCAATAGAATGTGGAAATTATCACACAATATCATTAACATCACAAGCAAGTAAAATTTGATTGAAGACAAAATAGGGATAGAAAGGAAAATCCTAAACATAATAAAGGGCATATACACAAAGCCAATAGCCAACATTATTGTTAATGGAGAAAGACTCAAAGCATTCCCCTTGTAAACAGGAACCAGACAAAGATGCTCACTATCACCACTTTTATTTAACATTGTATTGGATGTCCTAGTTAGGGCAAAAAGGCAAGAAAGAGAAATAAAAGTCATTCAAATTGGCAGAGAGGAGGTAAAACTATCTCCATTTGCAGATGGCATCATACTATACATAGAAAATCCAAGACTCAGGAAAAAACAAAACAAAACAAAACAAAACAAAAAAAAAAACAACTGGAACTAATAGAAAGGTTCAGCAAAGTTGCAAGATACAAGGTCAATATACACAAATCAGTTGGATTTCTCTATATCAACAAAGAAGTCTCTGTAAAGGAAATAAGGTAAAAAATACCATTTGTAATAGCTACCAAAAAAATAAAATATTGAAGAATAAATCTTACCAGAGACACAAAAGTTCTATACAAAGAAAACTACAAAACACTACTACAAGAAACTACAAGGGATCTACACAAATGGAAGAACTTGCTTTGCTCATGGATAGGAAGACTGAATATTGTGAAAATGTTAATATTAACCAAAGCAATCTACACATTCAATAAAATCTTGATTTGGATACCATCAACATTTTTTAAAGATATGGAAAAAAATATTATTAATTTCATATAGAAAGGAAAGAGACCTCAGATAAGCAAAGCACTGTTGAAGAAGAAAAACAGAGTAGGAGGTCTCACACACCCGGTTCTCAAACCTACTATACAGACACAGTAGTTAAAGTGGCATCATATTGGTACAATGATAGACAGATAGACCAATGGAACAGAACTGAAAACTCAGAAATCTATGGACAGCTCATCTTTTACAAAGGACCAAAACCCATTAAATGGGGGGAGAGACAGCCTCTCTAACAAATGGTGCTGGCAAAATTGGATATCCACTTGCAGAAAAATGAAACAGAATTCATATCTCATGGCACACATAGAAAAGAACTCAAATTGGTTCAAAGACTTAAATATAAAACCCAAAACTATAAAGCTCATCAAAGATAAAATTGGGACAAATCTAGGGGCCCTAATCTATGAATAAACAGACTATCAAGTGTAACCTAGAATGCACAGGCAGTGGAAGAGAAGCTGTATGACTGAGACCTTTTGAAAATTAAGTTATTCTGTGCATTTAAAGACTTCTCCAAAAGGATAAAAAGAGAACCTAGAGATTGGGAAAAATAATTGGCTATGACATATCTGACAAATGCTTGTCTCCAAAATTTATAGAAAACTTCAACACCTCAACACCAAAAAGACAAACAATCTAATAAATGGGCATGACCATGAACAGACATTTTGCTAAAGATGATATACTGGTGGCCAGAAAACACATGGGGAAATGCTCACGATCTTTAGCCATTGTTGTGTTGTTGTTGTTGTGTACCGTCGACTCATAGCAACCCCTCCTTGGGTTTCCGAGGCAGTACCTCTATGGAAGTAGATTACCCAACTTTACTTCCAAGGAATGATTGGTGGGTTTGAACTGCCTTCTGGTTAGAAGTCAAGTGCCTTAGGCACTGAGCCACCAGAGCTCCTCATTAGCCATTAGAGAGATGCAAATCAAAACAACAGTGAAATATCATCTCACACCAGCAACAATAGCAAAGTTCAACAAGACAGAAAATAACAAATGCTGGCAAAGTTGTGGAGGGATTGGAACTCTCATACACTGTGGGTGGGACTACAAAATGGTACAATCATTGTGGAAAATGGTATGGCATTTGCTTAAAAAATTGAAAATAGAAATACCATTTGATCCAGCAATTATATTACTAGGAATATATCCTAAAGAGGTGAGAGATAAGACATGAACAGATATATGCATACCCATCTTCAGTTCATCACAACACAATTCACTATAGCAAAGAGATGGAAACAGCTCAAATGCCAATCAACAGATGAGTAGTTAACCAAACTATGGTACATTCAAACAATAGAATACCATGCAACATTAAAGAATAATGAGGAATACGGGAATCATCTCACAATGTGGAATTTGGAAGACACTATATTGAGTGAAATAAGTCAGTTGCAGAAGGTCAAATATTGTATGAACTCATTATTGTAAAAAGTCAAGGAAAGGTTTATTTAGGGAAGGAAATTAACTTTGTAGGTTACCAGGTATGGGAAGGAAGGGGAGGAAAAATTTCAGACTAGTTGGGAGTCACATGTTGATTTGTGTGATGGGAGGATGGTATAGAAAATCTGTGACCAGCATGATGATACTGGGGCAAGGAAGGACAAGGCAACATGGACATAGACAACAGAGGCAGATACTAGCATATACACAATCATGTGTTACCACTAACACCAAACACCAGGCTATGGATAAATGCATGGACAGGTGAGAAGATCAGGTGGGGGTCAGCGAACAGGAATATATCTTTGACCAAGGATAGATTTGGCTTAAGATAATCTTACAAATATGATAAGATAATCTTTGTATTATCTTATTTGTAAGATAATCATACAAATGTTACAAATATGTATTTGTGCTACAAGATTAGCCACACTCATTATAGAAGCCACAGAAGACAAGACTTGGAGTAACCTCTCAGAGACAATCAAACACTTTGAGAGAGGGAATCACCAGGCCTGATGACTCAGGACCATACTCTTGGGGTACATCATGATCAATTGGCACAACATAGTATATAAAAATCTTGCTCCATAACATGCTTTGGTTAGTAGCGACTAGGGTCTTAAAAGTTTTGAGCAGTCATCTAAGATGCAACTATTCTTCTCCTCTCATCTGAATCAAATAAAGATGAAGAAAATCAAAGGCATCTGGAAACAATTATTCAAAAGATAAGATGGACCATGAGGACATCAGCTTTAATGAAGCCCAGAACAGAAAAACTAGATGGTGTCTGGCTACCAAGGACAACCACTAGGAAAGGGATCAGAACTTTAAATCCTGGATAGAGTGGGAGGAAAATGTGGAACAGAATTCAAAAACACAAAATGACCAGAATTGCTGATTAGATAGAGTCTGGTGGAACCCGCAAGTCTATGGCCCTCGGTCACCTTCAGGCCTAGAAATGGACTCACTCTTATGGATTAACTCTGAGACCAACAGCAGAAAGACCTAAGTACGGAACACCTACTGCAAGGTGATGCACCCACCTAAGGTGGTGCACCTATCTAAGGGGAGGGAGATACACTCCTTAGAGCAATTGGCCATGGGACACCAGAAGGGCAGTATTCACATAGAAGGAAAGCTGAACAGACAGGAGTGCATAGTTAGGAAGGGCACAGGGAGTGGGTAGTCACAGAGATGGGAGGGGAGGAGAGATTGTTACAGTTGGGGATGGTAATCAGGGCATAAAATCAAATGTACATGAATTATTGAATGTAAAACAAATTTGCTTTGCTTCTGTAAATTTTCACCAAAAGCACAAAAACTTTTAAATAAATAAATAAAAATCATTGAAGATAATTTAATAAGTGGTTGCAGCAGTATATTGAAAGAGAACTGCCAGAAATTCAAGCTGGATTCAGAACAGAATGTGGAACAAGAGATATCATTGCTGATGCCAGATGGAACTTGGCTGAAAACAAAGAATAGAGAAGACATTTACATGTATTTTATTGACTATGCAAAGACATTTGACTGTGTTGTTTATAACAAATTATCAATAGCATTATAAAAAATGTGAATTTCAGAACACTAAATTGTGCTCATGAGAAACCTGAACAAAGACCGACAAGCAGTCATTCAAACAGAACAATGGGATACTGCATGGTTTAAAATCAGGAAAGTTGTGCATCAGACTTGTATCATTTCATCATCATACTTATTCAATCTGTATGCTGAACAAATAATGGAAGGTGTACAATATGAAGAAGAATGTGACATCAGGATTAGAGGAAGACTCATCAACAACCTGTGATATGCAGATGACAAAACTTTGCTTGCTGAAAGTGAACAAGACTTGAAGAACTTACTGATGAAGATCAAAGGCTACAGCCTTCAGTGTGGATTACATCTCAATAAAAAGAAGACAAAAATCTTCACTTATGGACCAATAAGTAACATCAAAATAAATGGAGAAAAGATTGAAGTTGTTAAGAATTTTGCACGGATCCACAATGAACACCCATGGACGTAGCACTCAAAAAGTCAGATGGCATATTGCACTGGGCAAATTTTCTGCAAAAGACTTCTTTAAAATGTGAAAGAGCAGAGATATCAGTATGAAGACAAAGGTGGGCCTTACCCAAGCCATGGCATTTTTAATAGTCTCATATGTGTGTGATAGCTGGACAATGAATAAGGAAGCCTGCAGAAGAACTGATGGATTTGAATTGCAGTTTTGAAGGAGAATTTTGAATGTGCCATGGACAGCTAAAAGGAAACAAATCTTTCTTGGAGGCAGTACAGGTACAATGCTCCTTAAAAGCAAGAATGCCCTGACTCCATCTCTCATATTTTATTCATGTTTCTAGAAGTGACCAGTCCCTGGCGAAAGATATCATGCTGGATATTGGAGAGGGTCAATGAAAAATGGGAAAGCCCTCAACAAGATGGATTTACACTGTAGCTGTCATGATGGGTTCAATTATATCAACCATTGTGAGATGGCACAGGACTGGAAAGTGTTTTGTTGTGTTGGACCTAAGATCACTCTGAATTAGGACTGACTCAACAACATTTGGTTACCAAATATCTCTGGTTCTCTCCCTTTGCTGGCTGCAGACATTAGATAACATTGCACTTTGTTTTCCATTTGTGATTCATCCCTGTGTGGCATGAACAGTTTAGAGCTCAACTGTTAACTGACAGTTTCTGATTCCAACCAAGAAGCACCTCTGATGAAAGGCTTGGTGATGTACTTTTGAAAGAGCACACCCTTGAAAACTATATGGGATGCATTTCTGCTTTGAAGCACATGGGTAGAGTCAAAGTAAGTTGGAATGGACTTGACAAGAACTGTGGTAGAGTGTGGAACCACGTAACTCGTTCCAGACAATGAGTGGTAATAGAGGTGGTCTGTACCACTGTCAGTCCAGAACATTTAAGTTCTTACAAAAGACTGTCCAGAGCCCTCTTTTTCCATGTCAAGATCATAGGAATCTATCTAGATGGTAACTGTTGATCAACTTCAGTCCTGGAGAAAGGACAAGAACCACAAGAGCAAACTTCATCTATGATAGACATGTATAGTATGAATAAGAATTACATTGTTGTCCTGGCAGATAACTTGAGATTTTTTTTACGGTAGTCTTTACTGTGATGTAACTTAGCCTATTCTGCCTGATAAAACTTATACACACACACACACACACACATATATACACACACACACACACACACATATATCAGTATTTCATTATAAAATGTATTCACAGTCATACGCTTGAAAACACCACGTGATATTATGTCAAAACATTGCAACGGGATAAAATCAGTTTTCCAAATATCAGTGGGAAACAGGTAGCCTTCTCTGTGTATGTCAGCCATTCTGGTGGCAATAAAGGTTTTAATCCTTCTGGTCTTTTTATCAAAAATACCAATTTGCACATAAAAAATCATGGTTTGAAAAATTCAGATAGAAATGATGTTTTGATTTACATTCATTTGTTAAGAATTGATAGTCTTACTATGTAGAGGAGCTCTGATAGCCTAGTGCCTAAGGCACTTGACTGCTAACCACAAGGCTGGAGGTTCAAACCCAACAGCCACTCCTCAGAAAGATGGTTGGGCAATCTACTTTTGTAGTAATACTGCCTCAGAAACCCAAGGAGGGGTCATTATGAGGCGCATCTGACTCGATGGCACATAACAACAACTATGTAGTTTAGTAGTATGTGAAATTTGTAACATTTAATCCATTATTTTGGTTTACATTCCATAATTACCTTGCAAAATTTTTTTAAATACATTTTATTGAAAAATAATTTATGTGCAATGAATTACCTACACAAAACTAAAGTGACATGGGTCAATGCATTTTTTTTTTTTTCAGTGTTCCCTCCCATCTCCCCCGGCAACCAACAAAGAAAGTTTCCCTACATATATAAACCCTTCCTTGACCCTCCACAACAATGAACTAATAATAATATATTTGTCCTTCTGTGGTTGATTTATTTCAACCAGCATAATGTCCTCCATGTTCATCCACATTATGTGGTGTTTTGCAGATTCTACATTATTCTTTAGTGCTACATAGCATTCCATTGTGTGAGCATCTCTTCATGTATTTGCTGGCCACCTAAATATCCTCCTTGGTGAAGTGTCTATTCATGTCTTCTGCCCATTTTTCAATTGGATTGTTAATTCCTTTGCTGTTGAGGCATTGGAGTTTTCCATCAATCTTAGCGATAAGTCCCTTGTCAAATACATATTATAGACACATATGAATTTGTTGCTGCCATTTTTGTTATGTGCTTGTTAATGGTATTGGTTTCTTTTCCATATCATTTTCTGTGCTGAGCTTGTTTTGTTTATGATTCGTGTTATCACTTCCTTTGTTGCTATTGTTTTTTTTTTGTTGTTGTTGTTAAGTGCCGTCGAGTCCTTTCCAACTCATAGTGACCCCATGCACAGCAGAACGAAACACTGCCAGATCCCGCACCAGCCCCACAATTCCTGCTATACTTGAGCCCATCATCGCAGCCACCGTATCAATCCATCTCGTTGAAGGCATCCCCCTCTTTCGTCGACCCTCCACCCTACCAAGCATGACATCCTTCTCCAGGGAATGGTCCCTTCTTACAACATGACCAAAATAGGTGAGACGAAGTCTGGTCATTCTTGCTTCCATGTTTTAGTGTTTCCTAAATATTTGTGCTGGTCCTCTTTCTTATTTTGATGTGAAGGCTTGTCATTTGTCTTTGAGGTTACCCTGTGATTTACAGTTTTCTTCCCAAATTTAGAAGAAACTTTCTTTCTTTCTTCCCAAGATAGAAGTCTATTCTAATTTGTAATTTTCTTGACTTCCATACCATATAGAAGTTCTGTAACTACACAATGTTTTCCTTCTTTTTGGTTTGTAGTTGTCCTCATTTGTCAAATGATGTCTCTGGTTCCATGTTTACAATCTTGTAGACTTATTTACTTTGGATATTTCCATAGCTGGGTTGGTTTCTGGGTTATGCCATCATGTGTGTTAATGGCCATTTGTTTTTGTTGCTGTTGCTTCTCTGTCCAAAGGACTCCCTTTAGCTTCTCTTGTAAGATTGGTCTTTTTTTAACAAATTGCCTTAATATCTGTTTATCTGGAAATGCCCTAATTTCACCATCATATTTGAGAAACAATTTTGCTAGATATAAAATTATTGGTTGAAAATTTTTATCTTTCAGGGTTTTATAGATACTATTCCATTGTCTTCTTGCCTGCATGGTCTCTGCTGACAAATCAGAGCTTAGTCTTATTGGTTGTCCTTTGTAGGTAACTTTTAATTTTTCTGCCGTTGCTCAAAGGATTTTTTCTTTGTCTTTGGTTTTGATGAGTTTGGTGATGATACTTCTTGCTAATTTTCTTTTGTGTCTATCCTGTTTGGGGTCTGTTAGACTTCTTGAATGGATATATCCTCATCTTTCATCATACCAGGTAAATTCTCTTCCAACAAATCTTTGAGAATTTTTTCTGTCAATTTATTTGTCTCTTCCTGCTCTAGAATTCCAATTACATGTAGGTTTTTTATTTTATTTTATATTTTGATGGTATCCCACATGAACCTTAGGCTTTCTTCACTTTGTTTTGATCTTTTTTTCTGATTGATTTCTTTCCAAAGAAGTATTGAGGTATTTATCTTAAATCTCAGTAATTCTGTCTTCCATTGATTCAATTCTAATCCTTTGCCCTTTTGATGGCATCCGCAGTAAACTTTAGGCTTTCTTCATTTTGTTTTGATCTTTTTTCTGATTGATCCCTTTCCAAAGAAGTATTCATATATTTGTCTTAAATCTCAGTAATTCTGTCTTCCATTGATTCAATTCTACTCTTTGCATATTCAAAGTGTTATCTATTTCTGAAAATTTAGTATAAATATTCTGGATTTCTATGTGTAGATTTTGTATCATTTCTAATTTTTCATTTGTTTTGTCATTCTGTTCTTGTTTTGTCTTTCAAAATTGTTCTAGGTTTTTCTCTGTGTTTTCCTCAATTTTGTCAGTGCTTTCCTTGATCTGTTTCTCAATTTGTTGAAGGTACCTAAATATAATTCTTTTAAATTTCTTATCAGAGTTCCCATGCTACTTCCTCAGGGATGTATTTTGAGTCTGGTCCCTTGTTTCTCCTGCTTTATCTTGCTTCTTTGTATGAACTGTGATGCTCTGTTGTCTTAGAGGTATTGTGATGTTTTTGTGTTTATATTTAATTGTTGATTGTATGTTGGAGTGAGTTGCCCATGATTTTCATTTTCTTTCTTTTTTTCATATGCTATCTATGTAGGCAAGATACTGTACTCTCCTCTTTTCACTAGTTGGCAGCTCTTACACACTCACCACCTGCTTCCTTTCCCATTGTTAGCCTCACATATGTCCCTGTCATACTTAGCAAACAGAGCCTATTCTTAGGTCCCTGGAATCCAAATGAGAATGCCATCACTTTAAAATCCAAAATGGCCACCATTTTTAAAGATTAAAAATGGCTGTACCCTCAGTCACTTTAAATATCTAAAATGGCTGCTGCTTGTAAACATTCAAAATGGCTACACCCTTGGTCACTTTAAATATTCAAAATGGCCACCACCTGTAAACATTCAAAATGGCTGCACCCTCTGGACAGCCAAAAGTCCACAGCTCAGGTAGTCTCCCTCCTTGCTGTTTCCCTTCTTAGTCATAGGCCACCAGGACAGTCATCCCTGCAGCCCCAGGTCACCAGGGCTGATCTTTAGGTCAATTCTCAGGTCCCAAAACCACTTGGAAATATTCAGGCTGTTGGTCTCATCAGAGTAGCTGATAGTCCACTGCTCCCACTGTCTCCATACTCACTGCTTTGTTAAGGTTTCTCTACTAGTTGGTGCCTAATCCACTTCTGTATAGTTCCTTTCAAAACTCAAGGCTCCAGGATTATCTTCTGTATCTCTGTCAATTGGTTTCTCTTTTCTTTGTTGAAGAGGGTCTGTGTAGCTTGTCTGTCTACTCCGTCATCTTACCAGAAGTCTCCCTTGCCATATTTTTTTAATTATGATACTCAACAATATTTAATATCTTTAAATTGGGTAAGGAATTTGAAGATTCAGTTATTGTTAATCAACCAAATCCTACCTGATTTATGAAGTAGAATACATTATTGAAACTTGCTGAATAAAAGAAAGGTGAATTCAAGCAAAATTATGCCCAATGAGCCTCAAATATTTTCAAGTGCTATTTTGATATTTGCTAATCACTCCTCTCATAAGTTTTTGTGGAGTTATGATTTTCTGTAGGTTGAGAAGTGTCACCCTCTGGTTTGAAAATTGTCATTCTTTGTACTGTATGGTTTTGTCACAAGAAAAGAGTTGCACACCATTCATTGGTCAGTTTGTGGTACTGTGGTGGCTTGCATGTTGCTATGAGGCTGGAGACTATGCCCCCAGTATTTTGAGTACCAGCAGGGTTCTCCATGGTGCACATTCACTGGAATGGAGATTCCAGACTAAGACAAACTGGGAAGAAGGACAGAGCCATCCACTTCTGAAAGAATTGGCCACAGAACACTTTATGAATCACCATGAAACACTGTTCGATAAAATGCTGGAATTCTTTATGAGTAGCAGTGAAGTATTATCTGATGCACTGCTAGAAGATTAGCGCCTCAGATTGGAAAATGCTCAAAATATGACTGGGGAAAAGTTGCTCCTTAAAGTACAGTTTACCTTAAAATATTTGGAAACAACACATATGATAAGGCACTTATCTCTAAAATTCATAGAAAACTTAAACACCTCAATATCAAAAAGATGAAGAATCCAATTGAAAAACAGGGAAAAGGTATGAACAGACACTTCACCAAAGAAGATATTCAAGTAGCAAACAAACACATACAGAAATGCTTGCAAACATTGGAGTAATGCAAATTAAAACAATGAGATGTCATCTCACTCCAGCAATAATAGAAAAGTTCAACAAGACAGAAAACAACAAATGCTGGAGAGGGTATGGAAAGAGTGAAGTTCTCATACACTGCTAATGAGACTGTAAAACAGTACAACCACTATGGAAAGTGGTATGGTTCTTCCTTGAAAATATGGAAATAGAAACACCATTTGATCCAGCAATTCCATTACTAGGAATATATTCTAAAGAGGTGATACTTTGGACACAAATAGATATATGCAGACTCATGTTCATTGCAGCACTATTTACAATAGCAAAGACATGGAAACAACTTAAGTGCCCTTCAACAAATGAATGTATATCCAAACTATGGTACATACACATGCTAGAATGTTTTGCTGTTGTTGTTAAGTGCCATCGAGTCATTTCCAACTCACAACGACCCCATGCACAGCAGAACGAAACACTGCCC
>NW_006922433.1:98123-110397 GCF_000298275.1 Orycteropus afer afer
CATGGAGGACATTATGCTGAATGAAATAAGTCAATCACATTAGTAGTACAAATATTGTATAAATCTGTAGTAGTTAAATTGTGTGTTAGGTTGGTTGGGGCTGGTTTTGAGTGGTTGGGCAGCTTGATGTAGTAATTACTCATGATGAGATTGGTAATCATTTTCATGATGGAATCTACTGGGGCAGCTGAGTAGTTGCTTTAGGGATGTGGTCTGCTTTCAGTATATAAGAAGACAGCTTTGAGAATGTCTCTGAGATTTTTGTCATGCTTAGACCCTGCATGTCCCTGAATCTTCATTCAGCAGCCACATTGTCTGCTGATCTTGGGATTGTTCCTTGACTTGAACTATTGGCCTGCCATGTTTGATATTCTTGGGACTGTGCCATTTTACTTGTCAACCTTGGGTTGTCAGCATTAGCAGCCAGCAGCTGTCTGAGTTAAGAGAACCCTCTAGCTTCAGTGGGCCAAGAAGAGGAGGCAAAGTTGAAGCCCAAATTCAAGGGACTTTCACTCAGCCCCTAGCACTGACACTTTGAATGAACAGAGCTCTAGCCTCCTAAAGTGTAGGATAATAAATCTTTGTTTGTTAAGGCCATCCATTTGTAGTATTTCCTGTTAGAGTAGCACTGGAGAACCAAAGCAGTCCATTATTGTAGAGAGTCAATGAAAGTTTTACACAGGGAAGGAAATTTTCTTGGTTGTTACCAGAGATTGGAAGTGTTTTGGTTACCTTGTGCCTCTCTAACAGAAAATACTACTAATGGGTAGTTTGAACAATAGGGGTTTATTCCCTACAGTTTAGGAGGGTAGAAGTCCAAGTTCAAAGTTCCAGCTTGAGGGACTGTGTGAAAGCCCCTCAACCTGCAGCTTCAGCTCTGCCTCTTATTCCTGGCCCACTGAAGCTGGAGGCTTTTCTTAAGCAGCTGAGGGATGCTGAGGCTGGAAAACCTAAGGTCAAGAAGTAAAAAATCACATTCCCGATATTACCAAACAACATGGCAGGCCACTAGTTCAAATCCAAAGACATTCCCAAGATTGGCAGGAAACATTACAAGCTGCTAAATGAAGATTCATCTACATGCAGAGTCCAAGTGTGACAAAGAGCTGCAGAGACCTTTCTCAATACTTCTCCTTTTATACTGGAAGCCAAACACATTCCTAATGCCTACAACAGGAATTCCTCAGCTGCTCCAGGATATTTCATCACGGAGTTGATACCAGTCTCATCATGGGAAATAACTACATCCAGCTGCCCAGCCACTCAACCAGGCCCAGCCAAGTTGACACAAAACCATAACTACCACAATTCCACCCCATGTCAATTCGGCACCTGTACAGATTTTAATTGGATAGCACCTGTACGGATCTCCTTCGTTGGGTGTCTCCAGTCCCCCCATTCATCTGAGTAGTGGCATCACCCACTTGGCCTGGCAGGTCTCATTCCTCTACCTCTTTTGCATAGTAGCCCTGCCCCTTCACTTTTGGGCAACAGCTATGGCCTCATCCCACTGGCCCACATGAACAAGCAACCTCATACTCCAGAAGCAAGTTGGTGAAGATATGATTCTTTTAAACATAGGAGGCTATGGTGATTCCACCCACAAAGGCCACAGTCCCACCCTTTGAGGCCGAGGCAGCTCTGCTTGTCGTTTCCTTGGTCTTTCAACTTCTACCAATTAACACACAAAAGCAACTGAGTCTGTCATGAATCTAATTGCCCAAAAGACACTCAGCTTTCTCTCTCTGTGGGCTGGTAAGGCTGTTGCTGTCTCATGCTGGTCCATTGGCTTAGCTGCTGCCAGGGTCTCTCTGCTGCTGTCTTGAGTCAAAGATGCACTTTACTCGTGTTTCAACATTTTAGGTATCTATCAGAGAAGCACTCTACTCTGTTGGTACCAAATTCTTTTTTGGTTACTTCACACTGCTCTAACAGAAAATACTACAAATGGGTGGTTTGAGCAAACATGGGTGTATTCCCTTACAGTTTAGGAGGCTAGAAGTCTGAGTTTAAAGTGCTAGCTTTAGGAGTTGGGTGAAAGCAAAGAATATTGAACCAAAATGCTCCTTTGAAGCAAGAATGGCCAGATTTTGTCTCTCATAATTTGGTGATGTTTTCAGAAGCAACCAATCCCTGGAGAAGTATGTTATGCTGGGTAAACAGGAGGGTTGTCGAAAAAGGTGGAAATCCTCAACTGAATGGATTGATACAATAGCTGAGATAATGAGCCCAAACATAGCAACATTCTGAGGATGACACAGGATTGGGCACCTTTTCATTCTGTTGTAAGTTTTGTCACTATGAATCAGAACTGACTTGATAGCACCTAATAACAGATTATATGAAAGAACAGCACCTGAGATAAATTTTAAAAAAGTTTTATTGTGATTTGAGTGAAACTCACAGAGAAAATTCATTTTCCATACAGTAAGTATTTCATACACACTCTGTCTCATGACATTGACTGCAATTTCCTACAATGTAACAGCTCTCTTCCCACTTCTTCCCTTATAGTTACCTCTTCCCTGGGTCCTTCCCTCCAAATGCACTCCTGCCCCCAGAGCCGTCTCCCTGTGCATACACAGCCCTTTTCTTCTCCCATGATTGATCTCTCCAAGGAGTGTATCTACCTAATGTAAATATTCAGCTCATATGCTTGTCTTTGGTTTAGCTGGAAGCCACAGGAGTGGGTTCAATTCCAGACCTGAAGGGGTTTCACCACCCTCTATCAGACCAGCAAACCTGGTCCCCTCCCCCCCCCTTTTTTTTAATGATTTCAAGTTTTGTTCCACATTCTTTTCTCACTCTATCTAGGATCTCTTACATAAATCCTCCTCTGAGTAGTTGACAATGGTAGCCAGGTAGTTCTTCTCGTCTCATAGTCATATAGGCTGCGGATCGCATGGTGTACTAGTCACTTGGACAAATTGTTTCCATGAATCTTTGGTTTTCTTCATTCTTCTTTGGTCTGGATGAGGAGAGACCCATTGTTGCATCTAGATGGCTGCTTGCAAGCATCTAAGATCACTTCCTGCTTAAAGTCTTTTCTGAGCTCCCTGAGACTGATAGGTGCCACACTTCTGTGGTGTAATAATACCCTAAATTTATTTCTTCTTTCATTACTACAGAGTTTACAATCTCCAACTCTTAGCTGTGAGCTCTTTGAAACCCAGAACTACACATTATGAAACTAATTTCCTAGTCCCTGGCAATGTGTTTGACACATATTAAATGTTCAATAACATTTAGAGGAATGAATGAATTGTCTATATTCAACTTTTCATATGAATATCAGACTGAGCAGAAACTCCACAAGGGAACAAAATTCTGGATAATCAAATACGTTTAGAATAGTTACAGTCGATATGTATATATTCGATGTGCTTAGAAAACTTGAAGTAACAAAACATGTTAATGCAATTAAATTCTAAGATCCATTTTATTCTTGAACACACACTAAATCAATGCTGACTTACAAAATGCTGACTTATAAATTATTAGGATCTTTTTGAGTATTTGCTAGGATTTCTTTCTTTCTTTTTTAAATGAGGTTAAACAAGTCTGTATTCTTTCTGATATTTTGTGTTCTCTTCTGAAAAAAGAACATCTAAGTAACTCACTAAATTCTTGTTCAAATTGAATGAAACAATAGTAAAAATATGCTGAAAAGATAATTTCTGCCCAAACACCCATTTCCCATAATGCAGTCATTACACTTCATCCTTTCTCTACTAACACAATAAATGAACATTTTGGAGGCATTGCTGATTCAAAGATATAAAAACTGTTTAAAATCTAACTGTCTTTTCAGTAGTATTTTTGTGGGGAGTTATTGTAGAGAGTAGGAAACTTGAATTATTAAAATCATTTATGCATAATTGCATTTGAAAAAATGTATTTATCTAAAGTGTGCCAGTCAGTATTGACTGAAAAAAATCACAAGTAAAAACAACTACTCTTTATTCTAAAATTTAAAATAGGTTTACAAACACTGTATTCTAGTGAGTGAGTTACCTACTTAGTACAATGTTCGTTTTCAAAATCCATCTTTACAATGAACGTTTTCTTATTTTCATAAAATCTGAACCAAGTATTAGATTTCTTTTTTGCTTTTAATTTTAAAATAACCATATAATATTTAACCTTCCTTCTTGCTATTCATGTGAGTGGCTATTTTTAATTATTTAACAGTTAATTGTGTAAAGTTTGACAGATTTCCTGACACTTTTTTTGGTTTATTCTTTTCCTAGGTTGTCTATTAAGCATAGTAGACACAAAATAATAAAATGACTTGCAGTTAAGATTCAATAAGCTTCTTGCAATGTTTTCTGTTTGTAAGATCAGATTTTGTATTATCCTTCCTTGAGAAGAGCATGCCTTATAACATCACCCCATGATAGAGGTGAAATTGCCTTTCATTCATGAGTGAGCTCTTCCAGCATGCTGGAGAGGCAGACTGCCAACCTCATATCACAAGGTTTGAAATTACACTGGAAATCACAATGTCTCTTTCCTTGACGGAAACAGCAGGGAGCAATGTTCCCTTCAGACAGAGATAGAGAACCCCTACCTATAATGCCTTAGATTGATTTTCAGAAGAGATTACTCCCCCCTTTTTTTTAAATAATAATTGCCTCCTGCACTTTATTTCCTGTATCTTTGCTTTCTGCTTCTGCTTTTTTTCTACTTTATATCTAATTCCCTTACTTTTTTAATCTTAGCAATTAATTCATTTTATTTTTGGTATTAAAATGAATGTTACCAAATTTTAGTATTTCTTAAAATGTTCCCTAAAAGTAACAGCCCAGGCAAAACTGACAGTCATTTACCTGTCCTGTACAAGAATATGTACTGTGTTCTGTGTTGTCTAAAAACCACAATTATTCCATGTCTCCAGAATGAACTGTATCAAATCCAACTGATTTCATCTCTTTTTTTAAGAAGAAAATATGCCAGATACACTATGGATTTTCTTCTTAAAAGAAGAAATGCTCTAATGCTCCTTAGACGAGAATGCCCAAACATCATCTCTCATACTTTGGTCATGTTACCAGGAGGATTCAGTCCCTGAATGCTGGGAAAGCAGAGGGTCAGTCAAAAAGGAGAAAACTCTCAGAGATGAATTGACACTGTGGCTGCAACAATGGGCTCGAGCATTGCAAGGATGATAAGGATGGCGGGGGACCAGGCAGTATTTCATTAAGTTGTATGTAGGGTCGCTACCAGTTGAAACCAATTCAACAAGAATAGAGACTGAGATAAAGTTTCTCTTTTAAGAATAGAAAGGG
Organism: Orycteropus afer afer; assembly: GCF_000298275.1. Classification (NCBI taxonomy): domain Eukaryota; kingdom Metazoa; phylum Chordata; class Mammalia; order Tubulidentata; family Orycteropodidae; genus Orycteropus; species Orycteropus afer. Next base: position 103,412 of record NW_006922433.1, read on the forward strand.
AGAGAATGATGCAGGTGAGTGGATGGTGTCTTTAAAGGTTCTGCCCTCAAATGGTTGTGAATGCCGTGCTACACCATCCACCTCTTGAATTCATTTAGAACATCTAATAATTTTTGGCTCAAACCCTGAGAAATTAATTGGTTTTAACATTCCTTGGTTTTCTTCCACTCTAAGCTATGCTGATCCAGAGTGAAAAAAAAAAAAAAAAATAGAGAAATATATTATGGCCTATTAATGCAAAGCATACATGGTACAAAGTAAATCATTGGGAAAAAAAAAAAATAGATGTTTATAGCCATATTATCCAAAGTTGAACATAGAAAAAAATAGATGGATATCAAGCTGTGACTTAATTTTTCTTTTAACTAACAAAGTTTGACATATGTTATATGTCAAACTACAGATGACATAGTTAACATATTCTCAACATAACTCTTCAGAATGAGCTTCTCAAATACTGCAGACAATTTATATCTGCTCTAAATAAACATTCTGTGTCAATGTGTTCTATAAACATCAAATAACATATTCTTCAGTTATTTAGATTATGTTGAAATAAGAAAAGTAGAAATTTCAGAAATAATATACTGAAATTACAAAGGAAACCAGATATCTGATTTCTGTAACCAAGAATTGTTTTGTTAGGAGGATAGAGAAGCCTGGACAGTCTCTCTCTTCATTGCCAGATGCCTGTGACATTTTCTACTGAAATTCTAGTATAAATATAGCTATACTGATTTACTTTCCAAAATGTTTCAATGTAGGTCAAAACATCAGCTTGAATTCCATGTGTTATTTTGTAGATTAAATATATATGTAAATACTACAAACTTGGTGCTTGACATTATAAAGATGTACTGTTTCCATACTTGAGGAAACTTGAAATTAATGACTATAAATTCTATATGTACAGGCTAAAAGCTTATTGAATGATTTGTTGTGCATCTACTGAGAAATTTATGATACTTAAATTTAATTCCAATAAAATTGGTGAAATTGTACTTAATTTGAAATTGTACTTATCAATCTGTTATTATTTTAAACATTGTAGGTTCTACATTAGTTGATTTTGTTGTTGTTAAGTAATGTGAGGTCAGTTCTCTATGTATAATAAGAAGAAACACTGCCCAGTCCTTCACACCTTACAATTATTGCTATGTTTGAGCTCATTGTTGCAGCTACCATGCAAGTCCAAGTCATTGAGGATCTTCCTCTTTGTCACTAACCCCTTACTTTACCAAGTATGATGTCCTTCCCCAGCAGTCTCCCTTCTGATACTATGTCTAAAGTGCATGAGGTGAAGTCTCATTACCCTTGCTTCGAAGGAGCATTCTGCCTGTACTTCTTCCAGGACAGATTTGTTTGTTCTTCTGGAAGTCCATGGCATATTAAATATTCTTTGCCAACACCATAACTAAAATGCGTTGTTTCCTTATTCATTGTCCAATTTACACATGCACATGAAGAGACTGAAAATATTGTGGCTTGGGTCAGGTACACCTTAGTACTCATAGTGAGATTTTTGTATTGTGACACTTAAAGAGAAGTCTTCTGCAACAGATGTCTCCAGCACAAAACATAATTTAATTTCTTGACTGCTGCTTCCACAGGCATTGATTGTGGATCAAAATAAAATGAAATCCTTGATAACTTCAATCTTTTCTCCATTTATCATGATGTTTCTTACGGGTCCAGTTATGAGGATTTTGGTTTCTTTATGTTGATGTTTAATCCATACCAATGGTTGGACTCTTTGACCTTCATCGGTAAGTGCTTCAATTATTCTCCACTTTCACCAAGCAAGGTTTTGCGATCTGTATATCACAGGTTTTTAATGAATCTTCCTCCAATCCTGATGCCACATTCTTTTTCATATAGACTAGTTTCTTGGATTATTTGCTCAGCATATAGATAGATAGATAGATAGATGATAGATAGATAGATAGAATATGGTGAAAGGCCAAAACCTTTACACACACTTTCTCTTATTTTAAACCATGTAGTATCCTCTTATCCTCTTTAACTGTTTGAATGACTGTCTCTTGGTCTATGTATAGAATTTGCAAGAGTACAATTAAGTGTTCTCGATTTTCCATTCTTTGCATCCATTTTTTCCATCCATTTTGCATCTTTTGTTACCTGTAATTTGTTAGGATATACAAAGTTATATGCCTTTATATTACCCATAAATTACAGGTTAAACATCTTTCTAATATTCTCTGCTTTCAGCCAAGAGCCATCCAATATTAGCAATGATATCCCTTTTTTTTCAGCTCCTCTTCTGAATCCAAGGAATTCTGGTGGTGCTGTGGGTAAGCCATGTGGATGCTAACCAGAAGTTTGATGGTTCAAGCCCACCAGTTGCTTTATGGGAGGACGATGAGGCAACCTACTTCTGTAAATATTTATAGACTTGGACACTCTATAGGGGTTGCTATGAGTCAGAATAGACTGGATGGCAGTGGGTTTTTCTGTTGTTTGTTCTTCTGAATCCAACTTGAAGTTCAAATAGCTCCCTGTTGATGAACCGTTGCAACCATTTTTTAATTACCTTCAGCAAAATTTTGCTTGCATGTAATATTAATGATATGGTTTAATACCTTCTGCATTCTATCGAATCAACTTTCTTTGTAATGGACATGTATATGGATCTTTTTCAGAAGTGTGGACAAGTGAGTGCATACACTTTTGTATCTGTTTGTTGAAATATCTCAATTGACTTTTTGTCAAGTCTTAAAGTCTACAGTATACTTTGGACTTCTTTAAGTCAGTATCACCAATTCTTTATCATATGCCACATTCTGAAATTGTTCAACACTGATCAATATTTTTTGATACAATGACTTTGTGTTACTTCTATCTTCTTTGATGCTTCTTGTATCATTCAATATTTTGGCCACAGAAACCATCAATGTTGAAACTTAGTGTTTGGATTTCTTTCTTCAATTCTTTTAGCCTGAGAAATAATAAATGTGTTCTTCCCTTTTGGTTTTCTAAATCTAAGTCTTTGCACATTTAATTATAATTCTCTACTTTGTCTTCTTGAGCTACCCTTTGAAATATTCAGTTCAGTTATTTTATTTCATCATTTCTTCAACTCATTTTAGCTACTTTATGTTCAACAAGAAGTTTCAGAGTCTCCTGTGACATCCATTTTGGTCTTTTCTTTCTAGTCTTTTAAATGACCTTTTGCTTTCTTCATGTATGATGTTTTTGGTGTCATTCCACAACGTATTTGGTCTTCAGTCATTAGTATTCAAAGTGTCAATCTATTCTTGAGAGTCTCTAAATTCAGGTGGGATATATTCAAGGTTCTTCTTCGCCTCTCATGGGCTTGTTCTAATTTTCTTCAGCTTCAACTTAAACTTGTAGAGGAGCAATTGATGTCCTGTTCCCCTGTTGGCTCCTGGCCTTGTTCTGACTAATGATATTGAGATGCCCCATTGTTTATTTCTATAGACGTAGTAAGTTTGATTCCTGTATATTCCATCCACTGAGTTCCATATGTACAACTTCCATTTATATTGTTTATAAAAGATATTTGCAATGAATATGTTGGTCTTGCAAAATTCTACCATGCAATCTGTGGTGTTATTTCTAACCCAAGGACATATTTTTCAACTATGGAGTCTCCTTCTTTGTAACTTTCACATTCTAAATACCAATAATTATCGATACATTCGGTTACATGTTCAATCAGTTTAAGACTGCAGAAATTGGTAAATATTTTCAATTTATTCATCTATTCTATTAATGGTTTGTGCATGAATTGGAATTGGAATAATAATTGTATTAACTAGTCTTTCTTGTAAGTGTATGAACATGATCCTATCACTAATGACACTTTTACTTCATAATACACCTTGGAATTCTCCTTTTGACAATGAATATAATGCCATTCTTCTTCAATATGTCATTTCTGACAGTACACCATATGATTTTGTGACTCAAAATGGCTGATGTCAGTCCATTTGAAGTTCAGTAATGCCTAAAAGATTGATATTTAAGTGTTCTATATCACAAGTTATGATCACCTGTCAGTTTGTCATATTTTGGTGGCTTGTATGTGGCTGTGATGCTGACAGTCATGCCACTGGTATTTCAAATATCAACAGGGACATCTATGGTGTACAAGTTTCAGCAGAGCTTACAAACTAAGACAAAATAAGAAGAACGTAATGATCTACTTCTGAGAAAACTGGCCCTTGGAAACTTAATGGATAGCTGTGAAACTTTTTTTTTTTTCTTTTTGTTAACTAATATTCAGGAAATAGTGTGGAAAAGTAGTTTTTCAGACATGATATGTTTGAGAGATGTATTCCCTCTGATATGAATTAATTTTGTAAACTCAGTAACATTTAGTATCACGAATGGAAAAGAGATTTTGAAGTAGGCAATTTAAAGTCCAAAGTATTTTTTTGGAAATATTAAAAATGAGTAATGTTTTGAAGTAAATATTTTTCTTACACTTCTGGATTTTTTTGATAACTACCAAATACAGAGCATACTAACTGTGGTAAATAAAAGATTGAATCAATTCAAAGTACCAATATTTTTCAAGTATCACATGATAATATTGAATAATTTTGGTAGTGCCTAAGGCATTTGACTGTTAACCAGAAGGCTGGCAGTTCAAACCCACTAGTCACTCCTCAGAAGGAAGATTGGGCTATCTACTTCCGTAGTGATACTGCCTCAGAAACTCAAGGAGGGGTGTCTATGAGTCGGACCTGACTCAATGGCAGTGAGTTTGATTTGGTGTTTTTTATGTTGGATGCTTGTATATATTTATAGATATACTATATTTAAATGGATAAATTGTTCAGCTGTATCCTTCAGTAATATAGTCTTACTAACAAACTCATGTTTACCTATGAAAAGTTTGTGTTTGCAAGATTTTTAATTACCATTTAAATCACACATCCTTGGAATCTTTCTACAAGATTTGAGCCAGCTGATAGCTTAAAAATGCCCCATTACTATTTTCCCAATAACTGGATTTCAGGTTAGTAGAACTCACACTGTTATACAAATTTTTCTTATGATCTGCAAGTATTTGTACCATAATATTTTACCTTTGTCTCTAGTAAAATTATTTGGTCTTTTACAAACCAGGTCCTCAGTCAACACTTAAGATCCTTAAAGATAGGCTAGTGATTTTATTATTTATTTTTTTAAAAAATCATAATTGTCAGAGAGAACCAAAGGAAGAGAATTAGTGTGGTTGATGAGAAAAATAAATGTAAGGCCAGAAAGTAACTTTGTATCTCCACACCACAAATGTATGGTTTGAACAAACAGAAGATTATTCTCTTATGGTTTAGAAGGCTAGAAGTCCAAGTTCAAAGTGCTGGCTCTAGAGGCAGATAAAAGCTTCTTGACCTTAGGCTTCAGCTCTGTCTCTTGTTACTGACCCACTTGATCTGGAAGTATCTGTTAAAACAGGCAGCTGCTGGCTGCTAACACTAACAAACCCAAGATCGACAAGTAAAATGGTATAGTCCAACAATTATTAAACAATATGATACGTCACAATTTAAGTACAGATGCAGTTCCAAGATTGGCAGAAAATATAGCAGGCCACTGAGATGATGAGTCAGCCAAATATAGGATCCAGATGTGTCAAAAGCTCAAAAACCTTTCTCAGAGATTTTCTTACATACTAGAAGCAGACTCCATACAGCTACTCAGACAGCTGCTCAGCTACTCACAGTAGATTCCACCACGGAGTTGATTGCCAGTGTCATCATGGAGAATACTGCACCCAGCTGCCCAGCTAGTCAAAACCAGACTCAGTCAAATTAACACATAACCTTAACTACCGCAAATATTTCAAATTATTCACCATCCAAGTCAATGGACAAAACAGAAAATGTAAAATATTTCAAGATAATAAGTTACAGACTTAGAAACTGACATGATGTGAAATCAATTAAAGAATTAATAAAATCGCTTAGAAATATTGCTGAATCTATAATGAAAATTATAGACTAGTTGTATCTTTATTCATGAAACACAAAAGATAAGAAAATTAAATTTTATAATAAAATCATCATGTATAGTAGAATAAAAATAAGCAGAATTAATTATAATATAAATATGCAATAAATATATGAAGAAAATTATCAAACTTCATTGAAAAACATTTTGAAAGACTTAACTAAGTAAAGAAAGATTATAAGGTTTATTAATAGTTCATTAATGAACATTATCTTTCTATCTTAATATTGTTAAAGCATTAATATAATTCTCATCTAGTTTTCGAAAGCAATTTGTATAGACCTCAAAAGGTAATTGTTTTTGAAATTAATAGAAAAGAGCACACTACAAATATATCTGACATTATTGAAATAGAACAGGGAGAAGGCAGAGTAGGGAAGCTTTCCCTAGAGACATCCCAGAATCAGTACATTAATTAAATATATGGAAAAAGCACAGGAGTAGACAAATGAACTGAAAAAAACATGATAGAGCACTCAAGAACAAATTCACACATATGAATGATATTTGAGATGGCCCAATATTCAGGAGCTCTGGTGGTGTTATGCCTAAGGCATGTGACTATTAACCAGAGGGCTAGTGGTTCAAAGCCTCCAGCCACTCCTTGGAAGGAAGAATGGGCAATCTTCTTCCATAGTGATACTGCCTCAGAAACCCAAGGAGGGGTCGCTATGAGTCAGATCCAACTGAATGGCAGAGTTTGGTTTTGGTTTCTGGGGCCCAATGTTCAGTGTACCAAATGTGAACTATTAAGTGATGTCAGCATAATTGTTTATAAATAAGAAAAATATTATTTCATTTATTTACACAGAGTATGAATACCAACTGAGGTATTAAAAAAAGATTTATGAGAGAAAGAAAAATATCTAATGTCTTGGGACATGGAAATATTTTTTTTTATTTCCACCAAAGCAGATTATAAACTAGTAAAAAATTAAGTCACAAACTGGGAGACAGTTGCAGCAATAAAAGAAAAAAAATAGTTT
>NW_006922433.1:110852-114666 GCF_000298275.1 Orycteropus afer afer
CACTGCCTTGGAGTTCATTCTGACTCATAGTGACCCTATAACACAGAGTAGAACTGCCATATAGGATTTCCAAGACTATAAATCTTTACTGAAGGAGACTGCTTCACCTTTCTCCCACAGGGCACCTGATGGGTTAAAACCACTAACTTTTAGTTTGTAGCCAAATACTTTAACCACTACACCATCAGAGCTCCTTACTAGGCATGCTAGCATCCTACTTATAATAAGATACTGGTTTATAATGAAACATGTTAACTTTCCATGTTGACCAAAAGTAGTTTGAATCAAGCTCATGTGTTCTTCTTTCCTATAAAAAGATAAAATAAATATTAATTTCTAATCTCTTCATTTTTATATAGTTTTCTTTTTTTACCCTTTAACACCATATAATTAATTTTCATTTAAGATGAAATAGAGATTTTTCTGTTTGAAACATTTCCTCCAATATTACATTAAGCAAAAAATACTATTTAATGAACTATTTTATTTCCTCCAATTTTCTGAACTCTCCATTACAATAGATGTGATTTTCATGCATAGTAGGGACCATTTAAGGATCCTATTGGTTCAGTGGCTAAAGTGTTTGGCTGGTTATCAAAAGGTCAGCAGTTTGAACACTCCAGCCACTCCACAGTAGAAAGAGGTGGTAGTTTCCTTCCAGAAAGATTAGTTTTGGAAACCCTATGGGACAGTTCTACTCTGTCCTATAGGGTGGCTTTGAGTTGAAATTGACTTGAACACAATGGTTTTGGTCTTTGTTTAAGGACCCTTATAAATATTTAACTGGTCAGTTTATTATTCTTCAACAATATGAAATTTCATTTATTCCAAATTTAAAACATCTACTTAACCAAACCAAATATATATGAATGGAAAGTTTGAGAAAATCTCATTCAGAATACAGATGCAAATATCCTTAAGAAATCATTAATCAGACTACTCCAACATAGTATAAAATATAACTTCAATATTTTACAGCTGAGTTGTGCTGTTAGTAAAGCATAGGTTGTTACCCTGTTTTGTTTTTTTTTTAAAAAAAACCTACAGATGTTTAGCAGCATGTTAACAACATAAGAACAAATGGCAATTGTGTCTTAATAAATGCAGAAAAATATCATTTTGGTTTTCTAATGCCACTGTAACAGCCACACCACAAATGTATGGTTTGAACAAACAGAAGATTATTCTCTTATGGTTTAGAAGGCTAGAAGTCCAAGTTCAAAGTGCTGGCTCTAGAGGCAGATAAAAGCTTCTTGACCTTAGGCTTCAGCTCTGTCTCTTGTTACTGACCCACTTGATCTGGAAGTATCTGTTAAAACAGGCAGCTGCTGGCTGCTAACACTAACAAACCCAAGATCGACAAGTAAAATGGTATAGTCCAACAATTATTAAACAATATGATACGTCACAATTTAAGTACAGATGCAGTTCCAAGATTGGCAGAAAATATAGCAGGCCACTGAGATGATGAGTCAGCCAAATATAGGATCCAGATGTGTCAAAAGCTCAAAAACCTTTCTCAGAGATTTTCTTACATACTAGAAGCAGACTCCATACAGCTACTCAGACAGCTGCTCAGCTACTCACAGTAGATTCCACCACGGAGTTGATTGCCAGTGTCATCATGGAGAATACTGCACCCAGCTGCCCAGCTAGTCAAAACCAGACTCAGTCAAATTAACACATAACCTTAACTACCGCAAATATTTCAAATTATTCACCATCCAAGTCAATGGACAAAACAGAAAATGTAAAATATTTCAAGATAATAAGTTACAGACTTAGAAACTGACATGATGTGAAATCAATTAAAGAATTAATAAAATCGCTTAGAAATATTGCTGAATCTATAATGAAAATTATAGACTAGTTGTATCTTTATTCATGAAACACAAAAGATAAGAAAATTAAATTTTATAATAAAATCATCATGTATAGTAGAATAAAAATAAGCAGAATTAATTATAATATAAATATGCAATAAATATATGAAGAAAATTATCAAACTTCATTGAAAAACATTTTGAAAGACTTAACTAAGTAAAGAAAGATTATAAGGTTTATTAATAGTTCATTAATGAACATTATCTTTCTATCTTAATATTGTTAAAGCATTAATATAATTCTCATCTAGTTTTCGAAAGCAATTTGTATAGACCTCAAAAGGTAATTGTTTTTGAAATTAATAGAAAAGAGCACACTACAAATATATCTGACATTATTGAAATAGAACAGGGAGAAGGCAGAGTAGGGAAGCTTTCCCTAGAGACATCCCAGAATCAGTACATTAATTAAATATATGGAAAAAGCACAGGAGTAGACAAATGAACTGAAAAAAAACATGATAGAGCACTCAAGAACAAATTCACACATATGAATGATATTTGAGATGGCCCAATATTCAGGAGCTCTGGTGGTGTTATGCCTAAGGCATGTGACTATTAACCAGAGGGCTAGTGGTTCAAAGCCTCCAGCCACTCCTTGGAAGGAAGAATGGGCAATCTTCTTCCATAGTGATACTGCCTCAGAAACCCAAGGAGGGGTCGCTATGAGTCAGATCCAACTGAATGGCAGAGTTTGGTTTTGGTTTCTGGGGCCCAATGTTCAGTGTACCAAATGTGAACTATTAAGTGATGTCAGCATAATTGTTTATAAATAAGAAAAATATTATTTCATTTATTTACACAGAGTATGAATACCAACTGAGGTATTAAAAAAAGATTTATGAGAGAAAGAAAAATATCTAATGTCTTGGGACATGGAAATATTTTTTTTTATTTCCACCAAAGCAGATTATAAACTAGTAAAAAATTAAGTCACAAACTGGGAGACAGTTGCAGCAATAAAAGAAAAAAAATAGTTTGAAGAGTATATAAAGGGCTCAAAAATGAATTGAAATTTTGAAAGAATAAAATAAGGAAAAATTAGCAAAAGCTGTGATCAAATATTTCACAGGACAAATATTTCATAAAAATTCACCCTTTTATGCAATTAGAAAATCCACAAAAGCAAACTAACAAAATAAACAGGACCAGAAAAAAAAAAAATTCATATACCTCAGAATGGTAAAAATATAAAAGTCTAAGCTTACCTTAGAAAACTGCTGTCAGAAAAGACCAGAACCTGGAAAAGGACATCATGCTGACTAAAGTAGAGGGTCAGTGAAAAAAGAGAAGACCCTAAATGAGATGGATTGACACAGTGGCTACAATTATGGGCACGAGCATGGCAGTGATTGTGAAGATTGTGATGGACTAAGTAGTGTTTTGTTCTGTTGTCCATGGTGTCATTATGAGTCAGAACAACTCAATGGCACACAACAAGGTTATCTGACATTGTTCTTGAGAGGAATTAATATATAATTGATGCAAAATAAATTGTTTATCAATGTGTTATTAACATAACATAACATAACATAACATAACATAACATAACATAACATAACATAACTTAGCTCTGGTGGTATAGTGCCTAAGGCATTTGACTGTTAACCAGAAGGCTGGCATTTTAAAGCTAATAGCCACTTCTTGGAAGGAAGATTGGGTAATCTATTTTTGTAGTGATACTGCCTCAGAAACCCAAGGAGGGAACACTATGAGTCGAATCTGACTTGAGGGCAGAAAGTTTGGTTTTGGTTTTTAACCTAAGGTAATGTAATGAAACATATCTATTAATACATATTAACAATATACTAATTGATATATATTAACAATATATTGATACATATTAATGTATTAAAAAAAAAAAAAACTCTTTGCTGAAGAGTCAGTTCTGATCATAATGACCCCTCCTTGGAATTCTGAAGCTGTATCTC
>NW_006922433.1:115511-124435 GCF_000298275.1 Orycteropus afer afer
ATAAAAAGTGAAAGAAATCAACAACAACAACAGCAAAAGAAAAATGAAGGAAAATAATCAAAAATAAAAATAAACAAGAAGGACAGGCAACCAGCAGATTGTTGTTTTTGTTGTTTTTAGGTGTCTTCAAGTTGGCTCCGACTCATAGTGATCCTATGTACAACAGAACAAAACACAGCCTGGTCCTGCACCAGCCTCACAATCCTTGCTATATCTGACCCCATTGTTGCATCCACTGTGTCAATCTATCTTGTCGAGGGTCTTCACTTTTTGCACTAATCCTCCACATTACCAAGCATGATATCCTTCTGTAGGGAATGGTACCTTCTGACAACATGACCAAAGTAGATGAGACAAAGTTTGACCATTCTAGCTTCCAAGGAGCATTCCGGCTGCACTTCCGCCAGGACAGATTTGTTAGTTCTTCTGGCAGTCCATGGTGTTTCGTATTCATCTCCAACACCACAATTCAAAAGCATCAAGTCTTCTTCAGTCCTCCTTATTCATGGTCCAGCTTTCACACATATGTGAGGCAATTGAAAGCATCATGGCTTGGGTTAGGCACACCTTAATCTTCAGAAACATCCTTCTTCTTCTGCACTTTAGAGGTCTCTGAAGTGGATTTTCCCAGTGCAGTAAGTCATCTGATTGCTTGACTGCTATTGCCATTTGTGTTGATTGTGAAACCAAGTAATATGAAATCTTTGACGGCTTCAATCTTTTCTCCATTTATCGTGATGCTGCTTGTTGGTCTAGTTGTGAAGATTTTCATTTTTTTTTTTTTTTAATGTTGAGATGTAATTCATCCTGAAGACTGGTGTCTTTAATCTTTATCAATAAGTGCTTCAAGTCACCATCACTTTCAGCATGCAAAGTTGTGTCGCCTGCATACCACAGGTTGGTAATGAGTGTTCCTCTAATCCTGCTGCAGCTTTCTTCATATTGTCAAGTTTCTTGGATTATTTTCTCAACATACAGATTGAATAAGTATCGTGAAAGGATAGAACCCTGACACACTCCCTTCTTGATTTTAAGCCATGCTGTATACCCTTGTTCATTGCAAACAACAGTATCCTGGTCTACGTACAGTTTCCTCATGAACACAATTAAGTGTTCTGGAATTCCCATTCTTCTCAATGTTATTCAAAATCTGTTTTGATCCACACGATCAAACACTTTTGCATTCAATAAAACACAAGTAAACATCTTTCTGGTATTCTTTGCTTTCAGCCAAGATCCATCTGACATTATCAAGGATGTACCTTGTTCTAAGTCTTCTTCTGAATCCAGCTTGCATTTCTGGAAGTTTCCTGTCAATATATTGATGCAAATATTTTTGAATTATCTTAAGCAAGATTTCACATATGTGTGATATTAATATTATTCAATAATTTTCACATTCTGTGGGGTCACTTTTCTTAAGAATGGGTACAAATATTGATATTTTGCAGTCGGTTGGCCAGGTGTCTGTCTTCCAAATTTCTTGGCATAGATGAGTAAGTGCCTCCAGTAAAACATCTGATTATTGAAACAGCTCAGTAAGTATTCCATCAGTTCTTGGAGCCTTGTTTTTCATCAATTCCAGCAGTGCAGCTTCGACTCCTTCCTTCAGTACTATTGGTTCTTGATCATATGCCACCTCCTGAAATGGATGAACATCCACCAATTCTTTTTTGTACAGTGACTCTGTGTATTCTTTCTGTCTTCTTTTAATGTTTCCTGTATAAGTCAATATTCTGCCCATAGAATCAACTGGTGGCTTAAATTTTTTCTTCAGTTCTTTCAGCTTGAGAAATGCCAAGTATGTTCTTCCCTTTTGGTTTCCAAAGTCCTGGTCTTTTCACATTTCATTATAATTGACTTTGTCTTCTCGAGCTGCTTTTTGAAATCTGTTCTTTGAAATCAGTCCTTTTATCTTGTCATTTCTTCCATTTGCTTTAGCTACTCTCTGTTGAAGAGCAAGTTTAAGAGTCTCTTCTGACATCCAATTTTGTCTTTTATTCCTTTACTGTCTTTTTAATGACTTTTTTTTTTTTTCCTGTAGTTATAATGTTCTTGATGTCATCCCACAATTCCTCTGGTTTTTGGTCCCTGGTGTTCAATACATCAAATCTGTTCTTCAGATGGTTTCTAAATTCTGGTGGTACATAACCAAGGTCATATTTTGCTCTTATTGGCTTGTTTTCATTGTCTTCAACTTCAACTTGAACCAGCATATGAGCAGTTGATGGTCTGTTCCACAGTCAGCTGCTGGCCTTGTTTTGTCTGAAGATATTTGCCTCTTTCCAGAGATGTAGTTTATCTGATTCCTGTGTATTCCATAAGGCATAGTCCACATGTATAGTCACCATTTATATTGTTGAAAAATGTATTTGCAATGAATAAGCTGTTGGTTTTGCAAAATTCTATCATTCCATCTCCAGTGTATCACAAGGGCTATATTTTCCAACTAGTAACATGACTGCTAACCAGAAGGCTGGCAGTTCAAACCCACCAGCCATTCCTCAGAAGGAAAATGAGGCAATCTACTTCCTTAGTGATACTGCCTCAGAAACCCAAGGATGGGTCACTATGAGTCGGGTCCAACTTGATGGCATATAACAACAGTGATTCTTGTGTCCAACTTTTGCATTCCAATCACCAGTAATAATCAACACATATTGACTGTATGTTTAGTCGATTGCAGACTACAGAAGTTGGTAAAATTATTTAATTTACTTGTCTTTGGCATTGGTGTTTGGTAACTAAATTTGAATAATAATAATATTAATTGGTCTTCCTTGAAGGCATATGGATACTATCATATCACTGTATATAAAATTGTACTTCACGATGTATCTTGAAACATTCTTTCTGATGATGGATGTCATGCCATTCCTCTTCAACTTGTCATTCTCAGCATAGTAAATCATATAGTTGTCTGATTCAAAATGGTCAAAACCAGTACATTTCAGCCCACTAATGCCTAGGATTAATATTTTCCACTTCATTTTTGACAACTTCCAATTTTCCTAGATTCATACTTTGTGCATTCCATGTTCTGTTTATTAATGGATCTTTGTAGCTGTTTCTTCCCATTTGGAATGGTGCCACATCCTCAAATGGAGGTCCTGAAAGCTTTACTCCATCCACATTATTAAGGTTGACTGTACTCTGAGGAGGCAGCTCTTCTCCAGTTGTATTTTGAGTGCCTTCAAACATGAGGGTCTCATCTTCTGTCACTATATTGGATAACATATCAAGGCTATTCATAAAGTTTTCCAGTAATGTATAAGACAATGTTTCACTGCTATTCATAAGGTTTTCACTGGCCAAATCTTTGAGCAGTGGATGGTCCCTCCCTTCTCCAAGTCTGTCTTAGTCTGGAAGCTCCTCTGAAAATTGTATATCATTGATTGGTCACCCTACTGGTGTATGAATTACTGGTGCTTGGCCTCCAGCCTCACAGCAACATGTAAGCCACCATAGTAGGACAAACTGACAGATGAATGATAGACCCCCAGGTTACAAAGTCTAATTTATGGATAAATCTTACTTCCCTTTAATATTATGCAAATTTTCTCTCATTTTCAAAAGACTGAACCAGCCCCTCATCCCAAATAATTGTTCATCACAATCACCGTCACTTGTTGCATGTTGTTGTTATTATTGTTAGGTCCAACCAACTTGGCTCTGACTCACAGCAACCCTGTTTACAACAGAATGAAACACTACCCAGTACAGCACCATCCTCACAATTCTTACTGTGCTTGAGCCCTTTGTTGCAGCCAACGTGTCAGACCAATTCATTGAAAGTCTTCTCCTTTTTGTTGACCCCCTACTTTACCAAGCAAGATATCCTTCTCAAGGGAATGGTCCTTTCTGACAATATGACCAAAGTGGTTGAGACAACATTTGGCGATTCTCACATCTAAGAAGGCTGCACTTCTTCCAAGACAGATTCTTCTGTTCTTCTGCCAGTCCATGGTATTTTCAATATTTTTTGTCAAAATCATAATTCAAAGCCATAAACTCTTCTTTGGTCTTCCTTATTCATTGAATGTGCAGCTTTAAAATTATTGAAAAGTGCTCAAGCATGTCTTTGTCTGCATTCATAGGCATTTGTTATGACTCCTCTACAAATTCCACTTAAAGACTTAAAGATCCAGTTAGGAATGGATACAGATCTCATTCATAAACTGGGGATTTCCTGAAATCAAAATTCACAAAGAAATACCAGAATTTATAATACATGCTTAAGTAAATGGTTAAACTGCTTAGGAGTAAGCAAAGTGTAAATTTAAAATGATGCCATGACACCAATTTGCACTTACAGGTTTGGCATAGCATAAACTGTCATAGAGGCAAGAGTCAAGACTTGGCGAGGACGTAGATGTGTTAGCTACAAAAACATTATTATGAAGATAAACTTGTAGTAATTATTGAAAGTAAGCATGTACACAAATTAAGAAGCCCCTGTCTTCAATATGTATTTGAGAATATTTCAAACATAGTTCCATAATGGGATACATGCAAATAGCTTCATTGTAGTGCCATCTGTGGTAGAAAGGAGTTAGAAACACATTAAGTATCCAGAACCAAGAGAATGACAAGTAAAATGTTAAGAATGCAATTAGATATAATAACCTAAAAACAAAAGAAATCAAACAGCCAACCCCCAGACACAATGAGGATATTATGTATAATAAATGGTGACCTCATTACAAACTCTGGACATATAATTACTGATATTTTAACTTAAGTCCTTTAAAAATATATACAGTGTTGCATGAGAAAAAAAGTAAGCAAGATAGTGGGAACTACAGGGTATCACCATTTATACACCATTATATATATGGATAGGAGCTCTGGTAGCATAGTGCCTAAGGCACTCGACTCCCAACCAGAAGGCTGGTGGTTCAAACCCACCAGCCACTCCTTGGAAGGAAGATAGGGCAATCTACCTCAATAGTGGTAGTGCCTAGGAAACCCAAGGAGTGGTCGCTATGAGTCAGGTTTGACTCGATGGCACATAACAACAACAGCAACGTATGTATGTATGTGTGTGTGTGTGTCCTCAAATCTTCTGTCAGTTTGTAGTCCTGTGGTGGCATGTGTGTTACTGTGAGGTTGGAGGCTATGCCATTAGTACTTTGATCAGTGACGTCATCCTTGGTGGACAGTTTCAGCAGAGCTTCCAATCTAAGACAATTTAAGCAAAGGAAGGGGTTATTCACTTCTGAAAGAATTGGCCACTGAAAATCTTATTAATAGCAGTGAAATGATGTCTGATATACTACTGGAGAGCTTTATGAATAACAATGAAACATTAATGAAATGCTGGAAGATGAACTCCTTAGGCTGGAAGGCATGCAAAATATGACTGGGAAAGAGCTGCCTCCTCATAGGTAGGGTGATCCCATGGAAGCAACATTCAAAAAATCAGATGTCATATTGCACTGGGAAAATCTGCTGCAAGGGACCTCTTTAAAGCATTAAAGAGAAAATATGACACTTTGAAGAAAGATGTGCCTTATCTCAAGCCATGGTCTTTTCAATTACTTCATATGCATATGAAAGATAGAAAATGAATAAGGAAGACCAAAGAAAAATTGATTCCTTTGAATTCTGGTGTTGGTGAAAAATACTGAAACTACCATGTATTGCCAGAAGAATGAAGAAATCTGTCCTGGAAGAACCACAACCAGAATGTTCCTTAGCAGCAAGAATGGCCAGAGTTTCTCTACTTCGGTTATTTGTCAGAAGAGACCATTCTTTGGAGAAGGAGATTATGCTTGGAAAAACAGAGCCTCAGCAAAGAAGAGGAAGACCCTCAACATGATGGATTGACACAGTGGTTGCAAAAATTGGCTCAAGCATACAAGGATAGTGAGGATATTGCAGGACCAGGCAGTGCTTCATTCTGTTGTACATATGGTCATTGTGTGTTGGAATCAACTCAACAGCACCTAACAACAACAGTAACATATATATGTGTTAAAGACACAAACAAAATTAAGATTGCTGAATCCATCAGGCATAATGGAGGTCAGTGGGAGTGGAAATTAGAAATGAAGAATAAAAATAGTAAACCAATGAAACATGAAAGTACTGAAACTGCTAATTATTATTATTATTAATAGTTAATATAATTTATCATTGTTGTTGTTGTTGTTGTTAGGTGTCATCGAGTGAGCTCCAACTCAGAGCCACCCTGTGTGCAATAGAATGAAACACTGCTCAGTCCTGCACCAGCCTCAAAATCCTTGCCATACCTGAGCTCACTGTTGCAGTGCCTATCACTCCATCTCCCTGAGGGCCTTCCCATTTTTTGCCGAGCCTCTACTTTACTGAGAGTTTTGGTTACCTAGTGCCACTCTGAAAAGAATATAGCACAAATGGGATGGCCTTAACAAACAGGAGATTATTCTCTTACAGTTTGGAGGCTTTAAGTTAGAGTAAAGTACCCCTGGACTTTGGGCTTCAGCTCTGCCTCTTGCTCCTAGCCCACCAAAGCAGAGGTATCTCTTCACTCAGGCAGCTACTGGCTGCTGAGGCTAACAAGCCCAAGGTGCACAAATAAAATGGCATAGTCCAGAAGTTACCAAACCACACAACATTCAAGTCCATTTAAGTTCCAAGATCAGCAGAGCATGTCAGGCTGCTGGACAATGACATGGCTACCTGCAGGGTCCATGCATGTCATAAGCTAGAGATTATCCCCAAGGCTTCTCCTTATATACAGAAAGCCGACCACATCCCAAAGGCAGCTACTCAGCTGCTTGTGGTAGACCCCATCACAGAGGTGATTGCCAGTCTTATCATGGGGAATAACTACCACCAGCTGCCCAGCCACTCAACCAAGTTGACATACAAATTTAACTACCACAATTCCACCTCTTGTCAACTTGGCACCTACACATCTTCATCGGGTGGCATCTGTACAGATCTCCTTCACCAGGTGTCTCTAATTCCCTAATTCTTGAGTGGCAACCTCACCCCTTGAGCTGGCAGGCTCTGTTCCTCTATCTCTTGGGCATGGCAGCCCTGACCCCTCACTCTTAGGCAACAGCTATAGCTCTACCCCACTGGCCCACATGAACGAGCAGCCCCACACTCCAGAACCAAGTTGATCATGGTCTAACCCTTTGAAACCTAGGGGGCTATGGTGGTTCCGCCCCAAAGGTGATAGGTAGGTAGATGGATAGATGGTAGATGGATAGATAGATATACACAGACTGGTAGATAGATACAAATAATATATAGAGTTATATATACATATATGTATATGGTGACACAGTGGTTAAGTTCTTGGCTGCTAATTTAAAACTTGGCAATTCAAATTCACCAGCCACTGCATGAGAGAAAGATGTGACAATCTGATTCTATAAAGATTGTATTTTTGGAAACCCTACAGAGCAATTCTCCTCTGTCCTATAGAATTGTTATGAGTCATAATTGACTTGAGAGTAACGAATTAGATTTTGATTCAAGATATTAGTCTATTAATATTGTAATCTGACTAATGAAGAAATTAAAAGCTTAAGTAATTTACCTACATTTGCACAGTATGGTAGTTGGATAATGCTCCTCCAAATATATGTGCCTTCTAATCCCTGGAAACTGTGAACATTACTTTATATGACAAAAGTTTGAAAATTGTCTTATATGGCAAAGTGCATGATTAAATAAGGAACTTGAGAAAGGGATATTATTCTGGATTATCTAAATAGGCCCTATGTGATTGCTAGGGTCTTTCTAAGAGAGAAGCAAAAGGATATGAGTTAGAGAAGGAGGCTCTGTGAAGAAGGAAGATGCAATAAATGAGGCAGAAATCAAACAGAGTTAGAAAAGAATAGCCAGCTATGCTGCTGGCATTGAAGAAGGAGGCGAGGGCAAGCCAAGGAATGAAGTCATTCTCCAGAAGCTGGAAAAGGCAAAGAAGCAGATTCTCCCCAACTCCTTTCAAAGAAATACAGCTCTGCTGATACCTTGATTTTAGCTCCATATGTCCATATCTCCACAACTGTAAGATAGAAAGTTTGCAGTATTTTAAACCACTAATATAGTCACTCGTTACAGCAACAATAAGAAACTAATGCACTCACCTAGTGACAGAGCCACTTTTCAGTCTTATCACACATTGCCTAACTATACCTTCCATCTCAGCCCAATAATTTGGAATACTATTATGTCACATATCATACAATTATTGTGAATATGTTATTCAGAATGAAGTGTTGCAAACTCTCCTTGTGACTCAACTAAGGTTGACCTTTATAGCAGCTAGTGAACTTTCCTAACCTATAACATTGCATTACCCTGAGACAGAAATTAAAGTATCACTCTTTAATAGACACCTGGATGCTTGCTGCAAATTTGAGAATGCACAAATGAATGATGAACCCATAATTGTAACCCCAAAGACTGAGATAATACCTAAAATTACCTCAGTGACATTTCAGAATCACCTACATATTGATAAACTGGAAAAAAAAAAAAAAAACAAGAAATAGCTGCCTTAAAAGGAGTGCCTCTGGCTCATTTTAGCACAATGCCTTGCACATATTAGACACTGAAACATGAACACTGACTGAAAAAGTACGACTTCCTAAAATTTTGTTTCAGTGAAATTAATATTTTAAAAATTCATGTGATAAATCTGCTTCATTTTTATTGTCACTAATAAATTCTTTTATTTCAGCTCATATATAGGAGAACATGCTGTTAAAATTACAGCTATTTTTATTATTTGAATGATGTTATTTTTCTTATCTATGATGTGCAGCTAAAAAAAGAGGATGTCATTTCACTTGAGTTAGTATTAAGGCATTTACAATAGATGGGCATTAAATTAAATGTTATATCAATTTTCATTAAATAACCCTGCAGCTGCTGTTTAAAAATTATTGTCATTTGAGCTAGGAGCTCTAACTTTCTCTCTA